>NW_026042673.1:0-125772 GCF_023856365.1 Brienomyrus brachyistius
CCACTCCATTTCGAAATCGCGCTTCTAGTGGTCAGGCATAGAACTACCACTCCATTTCGATATTGCGCCCCCGGTGGTCAGGCATAGAACTACCACTCCATTTCGAAATTGGGCTTCTAGTGGTCAGGCATAGAACTACCACTCAATTTTGAAATTGCGCTTCTAGTGGCAAGCCATAGAAGTACTACTCCATTTCGAAATCGCGCCTCTAGTGGTCAGGCATAGAACTACCACTCCATTTCGATATTGCGCCCCCGGTGGTCAGGCATAGAACTACCACTTCATTTCGAAATTGCGCTTCTAGTGGTCAGGCATAGAACTACCACTCAATTTTGAAATTGCGCTTCTAGTGACAAGCCATAGAACTACTACTCCATTTCGAAATCGCGCCTCTAGTGGTCAGGCATAGAACTACTATTCCATTTCGAAATCGTGCCTCTAGTGGTCAGGCATAGAACTACCACTCCATTTCGAAATTGCGCCTCTAGTGGCCCGGCATAGAACTACCACTCAATTTCGATATTGCGCCTCTAGTGGCCAGGCATAGAACTACCACTCCATTTTGATATTGCGCCCCCGGTGGTCAGGCATAGAACTACCACTCCATTTCGATATTGCGCCCCCGGTGGTCAGGCATAGAACTACCACTCCAGTTCGAAATTGCGCCTCTAGTGGTCAGGCATAGAACTACCACTCCATTTCGAAATCGCGCCTCTAGTGGTCAGGCATAGAACTACCACTCCATTTCGATATTGCGCCCCCGGTGGTCAGGCATAGAACTACCACTCCATTTCGAAATTGGGCTTCTAGTGGTCAGGCATAGAACTACCACTCAATTTTGAAATTGCGCTTCTAGTGGCAAGCCATAGAAGTACTACTCCATTTCGAAATCGCGCCTCTAGTGGTCAGGCATAGAACTACCACTCCATTTCGATATTGCGCCCCCGGTGGTCAGGCATAGAACTACCACTCCATTTCGAAATTGCGCTTCTAGTGGTCAGGCATAGAACTACCACTCAATTTTGAAATTGCGCTTCTAGTGACAAGCCATAGAACTACTACTCCATTTCGAAATCGCGCCTCTAGTGGTCAGGCATAGAACTACTATTCCATTTCGAAATCGTGCCTCTAGTGGTCAGGCATAGAACTACCACTCCATTTCGAAATTGCGCCCCCGGTGGTCAGGCATAGAACTACCACTCCATTTCGATATTGCGCCCCCGGTGGTCAGGCATAGAAGTACCACTCCATTTCGATATTGCGCCCCCGGTGGTCAGGCATAGAACTACCACTCCAGTTCGAAATTGCGCCTCCAGTGGTCAGGCATAGAACTACCACTCCATTTCAAAATCGCGCCTCCAGTGGTCAGGCATAGAACTACAACTCCATTTCGATATTGCGCCCCCGGTGGTCAGGCATAGAACTACCACTCCATTTCGAAATTGCGCTTCTAGTGGTCAGGCATAGAACTACCACTCAATTTTGAAATTGCGCTTCTAGTGGCAAGCCATAGCAGTGCCACTCCATTGAAATTGCACCTCTAGTGGTCCGCCATAGTAGGTTAACAACATCTGAGTTGGGTCTCTGGTGGTCAACTGCGGTGATACAACACGCATAATTGGACACACAGGTTCTTGCCTGAAAGCAGGAATCAACTTCACAGACTAAATCAGTTTGATCACAATACATTAACATCCAATTAGGTTATTGTTGCATAACTAATTGATGTTTACAATTGAATAAGAAACACAATTCATTTGGTTTGATTCCCGTTTAACCTTTTTGATTTATTTTAGGTTTTATTTCACCTTATGCTTTCATTCATTCCATCTCCCCCAACAAGGGGACTTGCATAGAAGTTCAACCACTATTAACAACAGTAAACCAGTTACGTACACAATCCCATCAGGAAGTCGTTTGGATGTGATCAGTTGAGCCCTTCGGGTGCTGGGTGCTTACCATTCGCTCTCTGTTGGTTGAGCTTGTCTGTGGCTCTGCTGTCACTGCTTGTGATCGTACAGTTTGTCAGAACCGAAGGGGAGTTCTCAGCAATTGGATGCCCAAAAGCGTGTCAGCCCGGCTACACCCACTGACTCATTACGGGCAAGGCTGACAGGTACCTCAGGCGGTCATTACAACTTTTGAGCAGGACTTCGTTTAGGGTGAGTTCTGAGAACGGCCCTAGCTTGGACTCTCACTAGGGTGGGTGATACCTGAAGGCAATTTTGCCAGCCGATAAGCTCCACCTGGGTTGTCTCAGTTGTGCATACAGAATACGCCCTTCCAAGTTAACATTGCTGGGGATCGGGGGAGTGGAAGCCGGACTCAGGCTTGCTTGGCTGGGAGAATGATTCCTGGTCTTAGAGGAATGTTTAATGAGGAGAGGTTAGCTGAGCTGAATCTGTTTAGCCTCGAGCAAAGGAGACTAAGGGGGGACATAATCCAGGTGTTAAATCTGGTCATTGCATTACATTTTTTTTGTATCCACTCCTTTATTTCGTGTTTATTGTTTGTTAGGTGTAATGTCTGTCTTATGTTAGTTATATCCATCCATCCATTTTCCAAACTGCTTATCCTACTGGGTCGCGGGTGGTCCGGAACCTATCCCGGAATGTGGAATGGGCACGAGGCAGGGAACAATCCAGGATGGGGGGCAGCCCATCACAGGGCACACTCACACACAAATCGTGATTATATTATTGCACTATACTGTATAAATAAAAAGTAAACTTAATACCAGTTGTGGTAATAAAGTGCACAGAGAGTAAGAGAGAGTAGGGTTTCACATAAACGTATGTTCATTAGCATTTAGTATTCTGATGGCTTTGGGGTTAGAAGCTCTTATTAAATCTGGTTGTTCTGCAATGCATACTGCGGTAACGTTTACCAGAGGGCAGAAGTTCAAACATCTCATGTGCTAGGTGCGTGGGATCTTTTTTAAATATAATTATGCATATGTAGAACTAGGGATATGATCCTGTTAAGTATGATAGTTCTGTCTCATTATTGCAGGATCGACATCCATAGTAACTGTGGTGATCTATCCATTTGTGTGCATGTCTGTGTGTGTGTGTGCGAGCGGGTATACCTATCCTACCCCATAGCGTGATAAATACCTGTTTTTTTTTTCCCTTATGGGGACCACGAAACTGAAAACCAGGAAAACTCTATTTTATAAAAATCTGTGACTGCTGTGGAAAAACTAAAAATGCAAAACCTCTTTTATTTTGCTTGGTTACTTATGGTTATGGTTAGGGCAGGGTGGGGGTTAAGATTGTCATAGTTAGCGTTAGCATTTATCCAATAGAAGTCAATGAGCGGGCCCCATAAGGATAGGTATACCCTATGTGTGTGCATGTGTGTGTTTGTCCCATATTGCCTGGGCTTCAGGATACCTCATAACCCGGAACTTCATCAGAAGTAGTTAGAAAATGGATGAATGGATGGATGGATGGATGGATGGATGGATGGATGGATGGATGGACAGATCAATAAAAGTACAGAACATCCATTTTACAAAGAACCATCAACACTAAATGTATGCACTGGTCATGCTCCTGGAAATTAAACTTCTTTTCTGAAAAGCAGCATGTTCATAAATTAGCTGCTGTTATACCTTGGGGGAACAAATGCAGATGAAATTGTAAAACAAACTGCAGTGGCAAAACAGTTCTGGCTGCCTGTGCTGCCCTGCCTGCCCGCCCTCCTGCCCATTACGTCCTGCCTGTGCCACCCTCCTGCCTGCCCTCCTGCCTGTTTACGTCTTTCCTGTGTGCCCTGCTGCCAGTTATTCTGTATTTACATCCGGACTTAACTAATTGAAC
The DNA here is from genome assembly GCF_023856365.1 of Brienomyrus brachyistius. NCBI lineage: Eukaryota > Metazoa > Chordata > Actinopteri > Osteoglossiformes > Mormyridae > Brienomyrus > Brienomyrus brachyistius. Next base: position 3,825 of record NW_026042673.1, read on the forward strand.
CATATAAACCATATAAATCAGGACTTTGTTAACGTGACTTCTGACCTGTGGAGGATGGGCTCCCCCTTTCACTCTGGTTCCTCCAAAGGTTTCTTACTATGACTGAGTTTATCCTTGCCAATGTCGCTTTCTAATTTTTCAGGCTAGATCTTGCTCACTGGGACAATTGGGCAGGGACAAAGTAAAGTGCTTTGAGACAATGTAAGGCTATGAAAATGTACTATACAAAATAAAGTGAATTGACTTGAGTAATGTGGCACAAAGCAACCCTTCTTTGCCACAGGAAATGTCTGGTGCAATTTCTTTTTTAATTGTACATGTCAATTGCATAATACCCTAAACTAATTCATTATTATTTCTATTATTATCATCATCATCAGTATTTCATTAGTATTCCATGGTATTTAGATTTTTCAGGAATCAGTGTGTGTACTGTATACTTTTTAATTTATTTGCACTATGTGTAGTGTCTCTGCAGCTGTATATACTTGCTGCATTATGCACAAGAACTTCCCTCAGGCATCAGTATAGTTAATCAAATGTAATATTTCTTGCTTGTTTATTAAGTTGTTTTAGGTATTTTGTGTGTTCCACTTAATTTAGTGTAATTAGTCCTAGTTGACTCAGGTTTAGTTAGATTTTTCCTTCTGTTGTTCCTCTGCATCATGCTACTGTCATAAAATTTCAATGTCTTACCTAACTTAAGAGTTTTGTGCATTGTGTTTTGGAGAGAAAGAAATCATTACTTTTTTTCTTTAGATTCATCCACTGATTCTATCACCTATGACACATTCCCCCTGAATATTTGTTTGTTTATTTATGTATTTGCTTGGGGGATGGAATTAACAAACAGAAATAACTGAATGAATCAGGGTAGTGAAAAACATTTATAAACTTATCATTTTGGTATTGGTACGATCCTGTTCTGGTTAGTTAGCCGAGGGAGTAAATCATCCGGAGTTTCATCTCTCAATCTCCTCCTACACCCACTCAGCATCACAGTATGGACTCCCCAATGCAACTGATCTGCACGTATTTGTACTCTGGGAGGAAATTGAAGCCCCCATAGGAAAAACTCAAAGCCTACAGACATATGCACAAAACCAGGGGACATGCTCAGTTCTGCAGGCCTGGAAGTGTGAGAGAAGGCTATTTATTGAGTTTCCCCTCTGCCCCTGGTAAAGATGAAACATGCACAAGTCATTAAACACACATATACTTACATGAAAGTCTGACTGATACTGGAGCTTCCAGTGCCCGTAAACCAGGTACTGGGGTACTCCATTTCCTTCTTGATAATTAGCGCCATTGAAAAAAAAACGGTGCCTTTCCTAATATTAACTGACTCTCAGACAAATGTACTGCTTGAAGACCCTGCCACTATTCGCATTTTCCAGCAGGAGTCACAAATCTTCATTGCATTCAGTTTATTCTCAGATGAGCTCATGCATGTTTCTATGTGCATCTTTACACTTAAACAAATACAGCTAACCTCTGTTGTTATATTCCATATATATTTGTCGTGACTGGCCTTTTTTCTCAAATGATGGATTTCTGAAACTAAAACTGACAGTATTCTAAAATATTTATATTGCCACATCATCGACACATGTTCTAATATGACATAGCATTCCCCTGGACCATAGTGCGACTTAGAGACAAGATATAACATGCCCTTCACGGTAAAACACTAGATAGGTGCAACACTTAATGTCAACGTTGTCAATGTCAATGTTGACTTAATGTCAACGTTAAATTCATGGATTCGCAAATTAAGTAACACGGTTACAGTACAAAAACGAGCAGAGCTGTGTATGGCATGACTATCTCGCGGCGGCGACAAAATATGCTTATCCTTCTAATTATTCAGAAGAAAATATATTTGCAAGCACAGCCGTTCACGGCTTCCGTACAAAAAGCTGTCACTACGCTACAGGAAGAATACACGACCAATATAGGATTTACACAAGTCTGCTTCTTTTGTTTTATTTAGTAACAACTTTCACAAAAATTGACAGCAATACTGCTAAAAGTGCAGATCTGTTGCCAAATTAAATAAACAAAGAAATTAATCATAAAAATATTCAAAGTATATACAGCCAGGGGCGCCGCTAGCAATTTTGGGCCCTATGACAAAATATGAGGTTGGGCCCCCCTATCACACCCATTCAGATCTCTGGGGGCCCCTAAAGGGCGTGGGCCCTTAGAATTGTCCCAACTTTCCCCCCCTTAGCGGCGCCCCTGTATACAGCTAACCATTTCCAATCGAAAAGTACATACAAGTCTCCAATATAAGTTATACAATGGAGCGCAGATAAAACTTTTAAATAGTAATTAACCAAACTATATAAAGAATACAAGTTTGAATACAGGTAATTTGTATAAATTTTACTGTGTTCAGACTGAAAAATCAGCACCAGCCTTACACACATTGCAGTTCTGCTTTTTTCTTCTTTTAGCATAATTACCCGTTTCACGTTCACGAGGCAGAAGATCCCTGCAAATGTGAAAATTCACAAGTAACAGGCACCATTAACCTCAAGCCATAACAGTCTGCTAGCCTGAACAATAGCAAAGTCTATGTATTACCAATTATTACGCAGGTTGTCACTTTATCAAATCATGACTGTTACTAAGAAGTGGGAGTGAAACGCGTGTCACGAGATCTCGCGATATTACAACATGACGAGATTTCTCGTTGGAGCGAAAAGCCGTTTCACGAATGCGCTGCAAATGAGCTGCTGTAAATATGTCGGCATCTGACTAAATTACTATAGTAGATACCCCAGACACTTTTGAATCTTTTGTGTGTCAGCATTTCGGGTGCCCGGCGGAAAATATAAATGGCGAAAGGGAGACAGACAAAACACGAACCATCTGTAAGGACTGTAGAAAGCTAATGCCGCACACAGCGGCTAATGCTACTACTAACTACTATGCAAAGCCATTTGCAGCACCATCATAGCTCTTTATTTAAATTCACTGCACCGGTGAAGAAAACATTTTTAAAAAAATGTTATGTTTATTATTGGGTGCTTTCCACTTCATGCACCCACATACAGCGCTAGCTTAAAGCAATGCATTCTGGTCCTGACGCAATGCATCATGGTTATATTTTTTATCGCCCGTTGCATTACGTCACCATGTCACATGGTACCAAAACTCCGCGAGAGCAAGACACATCAGGCAGCACCTCTTAGCAGGCTGCACAGGCTGGATCCGCCTCCATTACGACACAACTTTGCCCTTATTGGCTTAAGATTTTAGTTACATACATGACGTTTGTATATCTGCTATTTCTCCCGAGAAGCAGGTAAAGCGGTAACTGCTTTTCAATTAATTTACTTGGTAAAATTAAATTTAAATAAATGATATGAATATTGTAATAGTACTCGTGAGCTTTGTTTGTTGTTAGTTACTGTAATGTTGCGCTGCTTTATTTGTTTAATCGTCTTGTCTGTGAAGACATTCAAGTTAATCAAATAAGAACTGCACTGTACACTGTACATGACCATAAAAACTTTGAATCCTTGAAATAAATGTTTTTGATCTTTTCCTTGGCAGTTATCTTTTTACACAGGGCCTCTATGTACACAATAGTTATTTTTTTCACGACTAACAGTATGGATCAGGAGTTGGTTATTGTAAAAGAAGTAATGTGCATGCAGGTGATAATTGTATAGATTTATATTTACCCCTAGGTGATAAGTTTGACAGTCATTTCTTTTACCGTTTGGCCTCTCGGTTGAACATAATAGTGGCGCGAGCAGCTCCACTTGGTTTTTTAAAAATACTCAGCCATGAACTTTTGGTGAACTCAGGTGAATCCCTTCCTTCAGTAGTAAACCTTGGTAGTTTCAGCCGTTTACACATTGTCTCACTAAAAGGTTGATAATATATTTGTCCTTTTACATAGTGATAAAATATACGCGATAAAAATGTGAATATTCATAGATTCAGGACTAACAAAGTAGCTAACAGAAACTCAGACTAACAAAAGGTGCAAATACATACTCAGTTGGTTCCATTGTGTTGATTACATTATAATGTTTACATTGTAATGATTATATCATGGATATTTGGCATACTTTTTATAAAATCGTAATTCTTATATTCTGCGTTATATAGTGCTAAATAATATTCCATAGATGGATGGACTTTATTAATCCCCGTGGGGAAATTGTGTTTTTTATGTCTCCCTCAACTTACTCTTTGTGGAGTAAGTTGTCCGCGAAGTGCAGCTACCTGTTGGGGCGCCCAGGGAGCTGGGGGTTAAGGGCCTTGCTCAAGGACCCACAGACGTGCTGAGGCTGGGTTAGTTTCAACTGGTGACCTCATTACAGGCACAAGGACTGACCCCTGCCCCCCAACTGTGTATGAGTAGCATTTATGCTGTTTCTTGAGTGTGAGCTAGTACATAAACCAGCTAGTGCTCACCATTGCAAAAATACTCTAGCTTTCTGTCATACACATTTTTTTATTTTCTTACATTGTCCGTTTTTGTTCATAGTCTGTAATATTCTGAATAACGACAATGTAGAGGAAAAACAGATTAAATTCTCCTTGTTTGTAATTTCCCCATGTAATCCACTGCCTTGTGGTAAGAGGTGCAAAAGTCAGACGCGTTGAATGATGAGGATACGATATTGAGTTTAGTTCTTGAGAGGATTTATTCATATGATATTTTAACACACAGTACTTTGAACTGGTTTGTTTGGCGCAAAAGGGCCGATATGCAGACACCATCACACATGGCAAATACGGTCAATGACTGTTTCACTTTGCACCTTCAGCCCTGAGCCGCGTAATCTCAGCACCTTTAATAACAACCATTGCTGCCTCCTACAGGTGGGAATACACTTAGACAATAGTAAATATCACTAAGGCAGGCAAGTACCTCTCGTTTCAAGTGTTGCAATACTATATAACATTATATTATAAACAATAAATACGAATAAATAAAAACATTAAACAAATAAACATAATCAATAATATTCATGAATAATTATGCTTAATATACAAATAAAAGAATAGCTCCTGCAGATGATTTCAGATAACTACTGGAACAATGAGTTCTGGAGGGGAGCAAGCTCTGTTACATGCTATAGAAATGTTGATCTGATTCCTTTCATTATCAGATTGTTACCACTGTTAAAAACCACAGATATTGTATTCTGATTGTATGCATTTCCTTATTAGGGCATGTCAGTTACTTCTGTTAAAAAATCCGTTTATTCTGACGTCGTAAATTTCCTGATCAGAGTTTACCCTCTTTAAAGTGATGGAGGTCCACTTGTGCGAAAGATACATCGATATGCATATGAGATTTCGTTTGTGCCAAAAATATGTAAATAGCACACAGTCCATGTCGACTGAGCATGTGACAAAGAATTTTTCTGTGACAATTCTATTTTGTCAATGAGTTTGTCTGTGGAGCCCCTGAAGGGACCTAATGGTGTCCGCTAATTAGATACCCAGAAATAAACTGTGTGGCTCCTGCCCAAGCATTGCTGCCCAAACAGCAGCTTCCTCCTTATGCCACCGAGGGAGGAGTAGCCAGTGGTTCCCCTGCCCCTTCCCCTCTCCCCCCTGCAGACGAGGATCATAACCATTCAGCACCCGACTCTACCTCCTTCTCGGTGAAGAAGTGCCGTGGCGAAACACTCAGGCAACAGGACGAGGTAGCAGAAATTCTTGCCCCTATGTTGGTATGTCCAAATCCTCAAGGGGGAGATAAGGTTTGCTCATCTGACACTGTAGATGAAGGAGTTGAACATAAGAACATAAGAACTATACAAACGAGACGAGGCCATTCGGCCCATCAAGCTCGCTTGGGGAGAACTAAACTAATAGCTCAGAGTCGTTAAAATCTTATCTAGCTCTGATTTAAAGGAACCCAAGGATTCAGCTTGCACTACATTATCAGGAAGACTATTCCATACTCTACACGCTGCGTAAAGAAGTGCTTCCTTAAATCCAGCTTGAAATGTTCTCCCGCTAATTTCCACCTATGGCCACGAGTTCGTGTATTTAAACTAATGCTGAAGTAACTATTTGGTTGAACAGCATCCAAACCTGTTAGAATCTTATATACCTGGATCATGTCCCCCCTCAATCTCCTTTGCTTGAGACTGAACAGATTTAGCTCAAGTAACCGTTCCTCGTATGACATTCCTCTAAGACCAGGAATCATTTTTGTGGCCCTACGCTGCACCTTTTCTAAGGCCACAATGTCCTTTTTAAGATATGGTGACCAAACCTGCACACAATATTCTAGGTGAGGTCTCACCAAGGAATTGTATAATCTTAGCATTACCTCCCTTGACTTAAACTCCACACACCTGGAGATATACCCCAACATCCTATTGGCCTTTTTTATTGCTTCCCCACACTGGCGAGAATGGGACATGGAAGCATCAACATACACACCAAGGTCTTTCTCATGATCAGCTACCTTTATTTCAGTGACACCCATGAAATACCTGTACTTTATATTTCTGCTCCCTAGATGGAGTACCTTATATTTATCGACGTTAAATTTCATCTGCCAGGTATCGGCCCAGTCACTAATTAAATCAAGATCCCGCTGTAGCTGCTGAGCCACTAATTCAGTATCTGCTACACCACCCACCTTGGTGTCATCTGCAAATTTCACCAGTTTACTGTATATATTGGTATCCATATCATTTATGTAAATTAGGAACAATAGTGGTCCTAAAATCGAACCCTGCGGTACCCCACTATGAACGCAAGCCCACTGTGAGTTGAAGGACATTGCCAGTGACCTGCTGGACCCCAGGCAGAACAGGCCTCACCATGCGACAGCCCTTCAGAGACTGGTCCTCCTGCGCATGGACTGGGGCATGATGCATCAGTTTAAACAGGAGCCTGGTAAATCCTGCGAGTGCTACACCAAGCGACTGATGGCAGCATTCTCCAACTACAGTGGGATGGACTCCACAACGGACCGAGAGTGTATGTGATGTAAAATACACTAAGATAGGTAAAAACTCTTTTGTGGACTAAGTAAAACAAACATTTTATGTTCTAGTTTTCTTAAAACTACTGAAACAAATAATTGGCTACACTGCAGTTCCGCTGTTTTGTTTGGCACCCCTGCATGTCGTGCATTGTGTGGAAAAAACCTGAAGGCTGAGGAATGTTACGTAACACAGCTAGAATGTAAAAACTCTCTCTGGTGTAATTCACTGCATAAAACCAATGGTGTTAAGTGTGATGTCTTCTTCATAACACTCCCTGATGTTTGTGTCCGTGACCATGAGATAGGGTGGGCTGCTTTTCTTCCTTCCTTTGACTAGTATTCCTCCTAAATTGTTCATCTGTATTTGCTGCATTGGTACTTGATGTGCGTGTGCCTTGTGTCACGATCGCCATTTAACGGGAGCGGCGGACGGGCAGGAAACAGGCAAGGCAGGCAGGATACGGGGATTTATTAGGAACACGGGGTGCAGGAAACATCTCACGCAGACGGACTTCAATGACGGACACTGAACTCTAGTAAGACATGAACTCAAATAGACAGGACTGATTGAAAATAATCGGACACAGCTGGGTACGATCAGGGAAGCACACGTGGATAATCAGGGGGCGTGGCACACACGGTGGTCAGACTGTCCGGGACCTCCTCGGGGACTAGGGCAGGAAAGTCTGGAGCTGGGTCAGGGACAGGAGTGGGGCCAGGAACAAGAGCCCCAGGGGGCACAGTCATTTGAGGCGGAGGGAGCGCCTCGGGCGTGGGCTCTGGGGCCGCAGGGGGCAGCGGAGGCGGCTGCTCAGGAGCTACGGGCAAAGCAGGCGGCGGCTGCTCGGGCTCTGGGGCCGCAGGGGGCAGCGGAGGCGGCTGCTCGGGCTGCGCAGGAGCTATGGGCGACGAAGGCAACTGCTCAGACGCTGTAGCAGGAACCCAGGACTTTATGCTCAGCCCACTGCTGTTAACTCCGATGACTCACAACTGAGCAGCAATGCACATTTCGAATTCCATCATCAACATCAGGCAGATGACAAGACTGTTGTGGGTCTCATCAATAAAAACGGTGACTCAGCATACAAAGAGGAAGTGTGATGACTATCGGACTGCTGCAGAGCCAACAACCTGTCTCTGAATGTTGACCAAAGAGATGGTTGTTGACGTTAGAAGAACACAAAACACAGAGTGACCACTCTCTGCTGCACATCGATGGCTCATCTGTGGAGATCGTAGAGAGTACCAGATTCCTTGTTGTCCATCTGGCGGAGAATCTCACCAGGTCCTTCAACATCAGCTCCATAGTAAGGAAAGCACAGCAGCACCTCTACTCTCCACGGAAGCTCAGAAAAGCCCATCTCCCATTCTCACACTCTATTGGGGAACTGTTGAAAGCACCCTGAGCAGCTGCATCACGGTCTGCTTTGAGAACTGTGTCGCCTCAGATCACAAGTCCCTACAACAGATAGTGATGACAGGTGAGAAAATCATTGGGAGTATCGTGTTAGAGAAATATGTACTTTTTTATCATCATTTTGCTAGACGCTTAGAAACAACACCCTGCCGCAGCTTGATCTTAATTGAGCAATAACACGTCTCAAGAACTGTCGCTTGAATATTTCCACCCCATATATGGTGACAAACAATGTTCAATGTCAGTTGCATATCCTGTTTGTGTACCTCAATAAAAGACACTGCGAGGGGAGTTACTCTTTCGAAGTTGGCTGAGTTCGACTGAGAGGCTGACACCTCGAGGTCAGGACCGGGCTTCCCTTTGTAAGGAAAAGTGGTAAAAATGTCCCAAGGTTCTTGGTTGATCATTTGAATGCAGACAATGTTAGGAATTTATGATCATGGGGGAAGCCAGGGAGAGAATGGGGGTTCCAGTTGGCACCACTATGGTGATAAGGATAAGATAAGGTGATAAGAATTGAATTACAATGATCATAAAAGTCTCCACCCTGTCCTGTCCCGTCCCTGTCTCAGGATCCTCACACTCCAGGGGGTCACTCTTTATATGTAAATTCACTCACAACACCTACACACAACACCTTGGTGGGGAGGGCCTTTTTGGGTATAAAGGGGGGTGAAGAACTGTCTTCAATTTGTATCTGAGCTGCCTTTCAGTACCCGGTGTGTCTCTACACTGTATTACATTGTATTATTTTTGCTGTTCAATAAACCATCATTTTGCTGAAACTGCGGAGACTCTGCAAGTGGATTCCCTACACCTTGCAGCAAGTAAAACGTCATCACAGCTGTCTGCGTTGTTCTGTGTTCAGAGACTGGTTTGTTTCCAGCGCATCTTCAGAAGAAGATAACCCTAACATATCTCTCCCCTCCATCACAGATATTCACACCACACACTGCATCCGCAAAGCCACCACCATTGTTTATGACCCCACCCACCCCTCACATTATCGTTTCACCCTCCTGCCTTCTGGAAATAGGTCCCGGAGCATTCGGGCCTTTACAGCCAGACTCAAACAGCTTTATCCCCCATGCCGTCAGACTACTGAACTCTCAGGGACTAATCTGATACCACACACACATACACTCATTAACACACTTTATTATTTAACTACTATTTTTTATCTTATTGTCGCCATGTTTACAGTTACTTTTATTTATTTTTATTGCTACCTCATTGGACAACCAAACTGCGCCTTCTCAGTACTGGGTTTACTGTGCTGTTTGTGCTCGTTGGTGTCAGTTGTCCTCTCTTTTTGCACTGTCCTGCAATGTTTGCACAGTTTTTGCTCATTATGCACCATACAGTATGTTGCTAGGTTGGTATGTGTTAGTCTTCTGTTAATTTAAGTAGCACCTTGGTCCGAGGGAAACAGTTTCTTTTGTAACTGTACTATACTCAACTGTGTAAAGTTAAAAATAACATTAAAGACCTACTTGACTTTTACTGAACAGGTGCTAAAGTGAAATTACTTGCTTCTGGGAAAGAACTCCAGCTGAAATTCTGTACAACAATTATGGGAGACATATGGGAAGGACGCGGTGTCAGACCTGCCCCAGTGGGACGAATGTGGTTTTCCTAGTAACAGCAGCTTCAGTCCCAATCAGATAAGCCAGATGCGTCTGAAATTAGAGGAACGGGATCAGACTGGTTGCTCAGGGACTAATGTGGTAGAACTAAAACAGAGACAAATTGGACGGTGTTTCAATTGTGGGAAAATGAGACAAAGCAGGCAGAGGAGATGCGGGTGGCAAAGAAGCATGAGATAAGGAATGCAGAGAATGTGGATGAGGGTGAGACTCCTGTGAAAACTGTGTATTGAAAATTAGGGCCATAGTATTGTCATCCATCCTGTCAGGGTATGGAAATACACTGAGGGTAAATGGCCTAATGCAGGAAGTGTCTTAATCCTATAACATCCAGCTGATTCAGGCTGTGGGGGACAGTGTAGTACTGCACTCTTCTGGCTGGGACCTTGAATAAATGAATGAATGTTACATTTATACAGCCCTTTTCTAAGATACACAAAGAGCTTTACAGAAGCACTGGGGAGCCACTTCAACCCAAACGTGAGGCAGCAGGAGAGGGGGCCCAGGCAGAGAGAACAGCCAACAAGACGGGTGCTTCCACAGACAGGACGGGGGCCCCGGCAGACCAACGCTGACGACTCCTGGGACCAAGTCAACAGAGCAGCTGTCGTCATTGTGACTCACCCTCATACATCCATCCATTGTCTAAACCGCTTATGCTACTGGGTCGCGGGGGGTCCAGAGCCTATCCTGGCAGGATCTGTGCACGAGGCAGGGAACAACCCAGGACGGGGGGGCAGCTCATTGCAAGGCACATTCACACACCATTCACACACACATGCACTCCTACGGCCAATTTAGCAAGAGAGAACATGCAAACTCCCCACACATGTGACCCAGGCGGAGACTCGAACCTGAGTCCCAGTGGTGGGAGGTAACAGTGCTAATCACTGCACCACCAAGCAGCCCCACCCTCATACATGATTTCTGATTCTTGATTTTAATCCCCTTTTCTGTTTTTGGCAACATATAAAGTGCTGTGAATGTCACTGTCAGATTGTCATATCATCCTCCAGTTGTCCCTTGTCACCCTGGATGCACATTGAGTGTTTGCTAAATATTTTATCTTGTAGTGTTCCTGATTTTTTCCTGTGTTTTAATTTGCAATTCTCAAATTTCATGACTGGCATCCGTGGGGACGATTAATTAAACCTGTTAACTCTGCACTTCAATTTCAAACTGTTGGTAACATGTGTACATATTTTTGTCTGATCTTTTCACCACCAGGTGGCGATATAGCAACTCCAGAGTTATTGATGGCTAGAACAAAAAAAACACAGTAACACAGAGGTGTAGCTAAAAATTCTGGGCCCCTGACAGAATGTCACCTTGCGCCCTCTGTCGAATTTTACATTCTGTGAAAGAGATTTGTTGAGCCATCTTCCAATGTAATCCAATCCAGCTCTTTATTTGAAAAGCACTTTAAACAACCTTATGGACCAAAGTGCTGCACAAAGGAATAAATAAAAACATTCACACACTTAAAAACGAAGTAAAAGAAATTTAATAAAAACCAAAACATTCAATGTGAGTAAAAGGCCATTAATAAAAATTTTAAAAAATCAATTAATTAATAAAGAAAAGGCTAAGATTAAAATAAGATTTACTATTAAAATTAACATCTCACAATGTGTCAAAGGTGAAGGAGAAGAGATTAGAAGAGATTTAAAAACGGACAGAGGGGATTCCTCTCTAATGTGAAAAGGCAAGTCATTCCACATTTTAGGAGCTGCGACTGCAAAGGCTCGATCCCCTCTAAGCTCACGCTGAGTCTTAGGAACCGTCAGGAACAGCTGATCAGCTGACCTGAGAGAGCGGGTGGGGGTGTAAGGGTGAAGCAGCTCACAGAGGTCAGATGGAGCAAGACCACTGAGGGCTTTAAAAGCAAATAACAGAATTTTAAAATGAATCCTAAAATGTACGGGCAGCCAGTGGAGTGAGGCTAAAATGGGGGAGACATGCTCATATTTCCATGTGCGGCAGCATTTTGAACCTTCTGGAGGTGAACAATAGTGGAGCCTCTAACCCCAACATAGAGGGCGTTACAGTGGTCCAAACTAGTAGTGACAAAAGAGTGGATTACTGTCTCAAAGTGCTGCCTAGAAAGAATTGGCTTTATTTTGGCCAACTGCCTCAATTGTAAAAAGCTTGACTTGACAACTAACCTTATCTGAGTGTCAAACTTAAGGTTGGTGTCGACTTTATGTGTGTGATGTGTGATGACTGGTTTACAATATTGTTCCAAGGAACCTAAAATTACAGTGGAGGTCAGAGGAGTGGAGTTACCAAAAACCAACACTTCTGTCCATTACCTCCCCACTTCCTTGTTAGTTACAATATTTGTTCTGCATTACTGTACTGCTTTGGAGCCTTTTGATATTAAGGTGAATAACACAGGTGAAAAATTAAGGTGAAAAAAGAGACAGATGCATTGACAGCAGTCGTGGCCACACTTTGGACTGGGAGTGTAAGAGCAAAGGAAACTGAATCCACTATGTTCTGTCCTGTAAATTTTTATTAAACACCACATGACACACATACGAGTCCTGTTTTAACTTTCAGGGCTGATGGTCTGCAGCCTGGCTTGTGTTCTACAGTGCAGCGCAGGTGCAGTCACTGTGCTGAGCCCGGCGTTATATTAATGACGCAGCCTTTCACACTGACCAGTGAGAAATAACCTTGAAAATGACTGTGCTCTTTGTGGTTCTCCTTTTTTCTTACCACCAAGCAAGAGACTAAACATATTTTCTACTTATCAGTTATCAGAAATCAGAAATGTCATGCAGTAATCAGAGGTTAGACAGCAAGAATGACTTTTGTATTTTTATCTTTTGTCAATCTTTTATCCAGCGACTACTAATTCTCATCGGGGTCTGGAGAGGGTGGGACCTGTCCCAGGAAGCACAGAGCACAGGCCTGCATGGGATGCCATTCCACACAAGCAAAAACAATTAAGATGGTCAGATTTGCCTCACTGTGTGATTTTGACTGAAAGATGAACTAAGCACAGTCTTGTGTGTATAAAAATGCGTAGATTCATTTAACTTTAACAATGAGATTCAGCAACATGACCTTATAGTGTTAATGATCGGTATCTTACTGGTATTAACTGAATTATGCAAAATTCTACATTATTCTATATTATTGCACCCAAATTGTTCATACTGACTAAATGTAATTACTGACATCCTGGACATACTGCTTTTTAGGTTTGAATTTAAAATGTTAGTAGACAAATTCATGCTGTCAATAACATCTCACTTGCTCACCCACTTTTAGATAAAAATACCCTTTGTGGTTTTTCTAGTGAAGCAGTGGGCCTGAGCTGAGGACCTGATGGTTGTGTGGTTTTCGCTCACTGAGAAGAGAGACACAAACACCCTGCTCTCAGTCGGTCAGTCTTCCTGTAAAATGCAGAGGTGAGACTGCTAGTGGAAAATTACTGACTGCAGCGTCAACAACACATATAAACAGCAGCACAAACAAAATGTTCCACAAATGCAGGACATCTGTATGCTTACAGCACACATCAGACACGCTGACCCTCAGCACTGAGCTCCTCCAGGCTCTGTGCTCTCCCTCTTCTCTTCAATTTCTACACAAATCACTGCTGCTCCAGTGAAGATCCTGAATTTTGCAGGTGATACTACTGTGTTTGCCATCATAACTGAAGGTGATGAGTCTGCCTACAGACTGGAAGTCGTACAGCTGACCATCCAGTTCTGAACTCACATTATCCCAAATGTCCACATGCTTAGACTCCTCTCATCATCAGGGAGGAGCGTCCCTTGGCACTGTAGAGTAGATGGATGAGAGCAGGCTGATAACAAGGCTGTCATCAATTTTATGTGACACCTCTCACCCCCCCAGCAGACTATGGAGGCCCGTAAGGGCAGCTCCTTCAGTAAGAGACTCAGACACCCGGCGTGTGACAGAACGGTACCGCAGGTCATTGGGCCCCACAGCAGTCAGGCTTTATAATCTGCACTCTGCTCATTGAACTTTTCCCCTGTTCACTGTCTTCTGATACAGTTTCTATCTGCTGCTGATCTGCAATATTGTTCCTCCTTATTCACTGATGTGCAGTGTTGCATTGAGCCAGTGCATTATGCCCTGTGTGGCAGCTTCCTTTGGGAGGCTAATATCTGGCACATGAGCAATAATGTTACATGCAATAGGATTGTGTATAAGTTAAGGATTGTGTATAAGTTAATTTTAATATTCCTATAATATTCCTCTGTATGTAATATATTCTTATTTTTTGTTTCTATTATTACCCTATATTTATATATACATCCATTTCTTTTACATTCATAATGATGTTGTTTGTTGTTTTGTGCCCCACTGCTCTTGTAACAAGCCTCAGTCTTGACTCTCCCTTTTAAGGTCTTGGCCTTAAATCACACTCGATATAGGTGGTGTCGTCCCCATCACCCTGACCAGGATACATGCTGTAAGATTAATGGATGGTGTTTATCTGTGTGATGAAAAAGAATGTGAATAAAACAAAAATGTACCATTATAAATGGGAGCCCTAGGATGTGTGGTGGTTAGAGATGTGGACTGATGAGAATTTTGCTTTTCTAAAGTTCTGTTGTGAAAACTGTACATTCCGTTCCATGTACAGTAGTGATATGTAGCAATCATGTGCTCCAGTCAAATGTCCAGCTGCATGAATAATAATGGTGGCTTGTTTGGATAAAATAACTTAGGCTGAATACTTGAAAGCGTGACCTGGGTGAGGTAGAGAGGAAACAGGGTCTTACAAGAAGCAGATATTGTTCTGTCTGTGTGGTTTTTACTCTTTGCAAAGTGAGTCCAGCACAGTGCAGTCAGTGGGTCAGTCTTCCTGAGCTGCATCTAACCAGTGGAAACATCTGCAGCACTGCAGAGAAGCACTCAGCAGACAAACAAACCCAAACAGCTTACAGCTGTATGTCACTTTTGGACAGAGGTGGACAAAGTACACAACTTCACTACTTGAGTTAAGTATAGATACTCCTCGTCAAATAATACTCAAAGTTTTTCAGTTAATTTTTTACTTCAGTTAAAGTACTGGAGTATTTGCATCTAAAAATACTTAAGTATTCAAAAGTACATTATGTTTTAAATGCAAGACATTTTTCAGAACCTAATGACTCCTGAACACCCCACTGAATACACTGACTGGCTTGTACATCTTGTAGAATAAAAAGCTTGTGGAATATGATACAATGACTATAGAAACACAACTGACATAACAAAAGTACAGCCATTGTCATTTTCATCTTATTTAACACCCCCCACCCCACTCACACAAAAGAGCATGGTAGTGTTCTTACAGAGCCGTAGCAGTGTGTGTGTGTGCATGTGTGCATGTGTGTTTGTGTGTGTGTGTGTCTATGTGTGTGTGTGTTTGTGTGTCTGTGTATGTTTGTGTGTGTGTCTATGTGTGTGTATGTTTGTGAGCCAAGTAACAAGACAGGGAGCAAGAAACAAAACTCCTCTTTCTTAATTATCCACATCGTTATTAACGACACAGGTATATATACAGGTACATATACAGGTACATGTATATACTCAAAAATACATCCAGAACACACAATTAAATGAAAAACGTAATTTAAGAACACTTGAAATTTTCATTCAGTTTCTTTCATCTGTTTAATATAATCGATCAGTCCCTGTGCGTTTGCCCCAAACCATTCAGCATGGTACACAAGGGAGACAAGTAAGCATGTGTGACATCAAAGAACTGATTGCAGCAACTCAGCCTTTCCACAACATTAAAGCCGCTTATTCCCCCCCATGCCATGAAGAAATAATCTCTGTGGCTCCCCTCTCCCCCTCCCTCAGCCCCCAGTCTGGCTTGAACATTTGCACTTCCAGTAAAAATGCGCCCCAAACACACTGACACCAAACTCAGCACCGGTGCTCCGTAAAATCCCGTGATTCAGTCTCAGAAGCACTGGCTCCCCTGCCCTCCTCTGAACATTATTAAAGCTACACCCTGAACACTCTGTGTGACTGACATGAATGAGAAGCATCTTTATTCATAATCTCTGTAGCGGAGGTCAGAATACAGAGTGTCATTATTCCCGTCTTTCTTCTGTCTCCTGGGTTTTGGCTTCTTAAGGTTCAGGGCAGCGTAATTCAGTGTGTCCTCGTCATGGCACTGTGGAGACAAAGATGGCAGAATTGGATGGATCAAATCGGTTTGCTATTACCTATTTTCACAAATAGCACTTAAAATGCTGATCCCAGGATGGAAATCAGTCTGAGGTTCATTTGTTTTACTGACGATTTGTAATTTGAAATATTTATTACATACTTGCTTGCGTGACCATTCCACTTTTGATATATCACTGTTCTTTTCATCTGTTTAAAATATATAACACATCAATATATTATTTAATTTCGCACGGTATCATACCGTGGTCAGATAACATTCCGAATTTTCAAGCAATCAACATCCTTTTTGTCTCAAAAATGAAAGTAAAAATGACTTCTGTCAATTTAAGTGTGCATGTTTGGATACGTGTCATTTGTTCTCATATATCATATATAATAAAATTGCTATAAAGGAGATCTTGGTAATAAAAGTTATTGATATGCAACTTATTGCAACATGTATATTTCAATAGATTTTGCAAAATATGAAAGATATAATACAAAAATGTAAATCTTACAGTACAAAAAGGTTTATATAAATAAGGTGAGATTTAATAATGGATTTTAAAACTGTATTACCTGCAAGAGTGGTTTTAATATGAAAATGTTATCTATCATAAAACAATTTTATATTTCTATAATTTGTTAAAATCTACATTTTGTCCTTCTGAGTGCATAAAGCCGGGCAGCGTACCTGCACAGTGTGTACAGGTCAGTTTACATCTTATACAAATGAGAGCAACGTTCAGAATAATGCTGCAAGATAAAACTATCAGCAAGCCAGAGTGAAGAGGATCCAGCAGCTTCTGAAAGCCTGTAACAAAGAGATAGATTTCAGCATAATGATATAGAGACACATTTCCCATTTGCTTACATTACATTAGTTAAAGATCAAATCGATAACACATTACAGCAGTTGTTTTGTAAATAGTCCATTTTTAACATGAACTTCTAGTATTTTGCATTTTAACAATTTATATTAATATTTGAAATAATTATTAAATTAGGCTCCGGACCCCCCGCGACCCAATAGGATAAGCGGTTTGGAAAATGGATGGATGGATGGATATTAATATTTGAAATAATTATTAAATTAGGCTCCGGACCCCCCGCGACCCAATAGGATAAGCGGTTTGGAAAATGGATGGATGGATGGATAATTATTAAATTAACATCTGTGTAATTTAATTTAAGCACTTAAATTAGAAAATTCATTACATTAAAAAAAGAAATAAATGTCTTAATAGCAGAATAAGCTAAATAAAACTTTGAAGCAGATATACTCTCCACACTGGGTGCTACCATCTATATCCAGCTGTGTGCCGTTCCCAAACAGCATCTCCCCACACTGGGTGTTACCATCTATATCCAGCTATGTGCCGTTCCCAAACAGCATCTCCCCACACATGGCCACAGCGCAGTAGTAAGTCCCAGCATCGGAGAGGCTGAGGTTCCCCTTGGGGAGGCTGTAGACGCAGCTCCGTGTAGGAGATCCAGCCTCAGGGCTCTTCTCACACTCATCACTGCTGTTTCCATGGCTGTAAATGACTCCAGGAAGGGATTCTCCTGATCCATGTCTGAACCAGTAAACACTGTGTTCTCCTGCACAGCTCCCAGTCTCTATCGTACACTGCAGGCTCACAGAGTCTCCTGGCTGCAATGTGTCAGACACAGGCTGCTGTACCACAGTCCTGCTGTTGGAGTCTTTACCTGAAAAGCAAAATAGTCATGATGACAGCCCTTTGAGAATAACAATGGAAAATACAGATCCTCAAAAATTGTTCTTACAGATTTTTGGGAACTGAATCGATGTTCTTCTAGCCATCCAAGAAATCAGTAACTTCTTGGAGAACAGCTGACATTCTTCTCTCTTTTTATTGTATTACTGCTTATTAGTATATATCAGGTAACACTATACATTAACTGCACCTACATAATACCTAAATAAAAATTATATGATAATAACAAACATTATAATCATATAATGTCTTGTATTAATGTATGAAGGTAGATGAATATAATTAATTTCAATTCAAAGAAATGAAGTGTGTAAAGTGTACTTTATATTTTCATGATTTTCGTGACTTTACATTTGGTTTATGTTGCCCCTTTTCCACAGGAAGGTATTTATTGTTTTTGCATATTTAGCTCTTGATGTGTTTTGGTATTTTTGAGCATTTTGCTGTAGTACCTGCATAATTTAATTCAAGAGCCGAAGAGCTGTTTGCCCATTACTAGTTTGTCTATCTTTTAACATTAAAGAAAAAGTATACATAGTAAAAGGAATTACTTGGTTTCGTAGTTCCTCCTATTTATTTTCTTATGCACACAAAAGTAAGTTTTTCCGTTCAACCATAGCACTACAGCGAAAAGCAAAACGTCATGGCAAATACAATTATGCTTTATTCCAATACACATTGCTAATTTTTCATTATTATTACATTTATTCAGCATAATATCTTCAAAGGTTTCATGATTTAATTTGCAATCTTCTGGCCTGAAATCTTTTCCTGCTACACTGAAGACTCTCTCAGCGTGTGCAGAGAAAGCTGCAGCCAAAGGGTTGGCATCCTCTGATAAACATGGTTGGTTCAGGTATCGGTGACATTATGTGAACCTTTCATGGCAGGAATAGGGACTAGTTTGACTTTTGATGCAGGAAAAGTGTTTGGGACGTTTCTTAGGTTAGAAACTGCCGTCACTGCAGCCAACACTGACTTTTAAGGAGAGACACTCAGCTCTTCCTATGAGCAGATCCACCATGGTGCACAAAATGACAGTATAATTATTATTTTAGGTGACACTTCAAATGTTGCATTATTTCATTCTTTACAAAACGACATTTTTATAACAATGATGTATAACAATGTTAATGTGTTTATGTATAATTCATATTTAAATTAAAGTTCATATTTTAGTTAAAAGCTACACCTACAGTACGTATATGAACTTGAATTTGAATCCAAACCCTTTTTCGTTCTTCTTCTTTAAATTCAAATATAAATTTCAATGCCACAACCTGTTTTCAACCACAATTCAAATGTAATTCAGATTAACAAAATGAACTGAAATTCAAGTTCATATATGTATTCAAAATCCTGAATTTTAGGATACGTATTTGAGAATTTCATTCTCAAATCAGTTCTGAATGGTGCACATCCCTAGTTCATATGTTAAATCATGCATTTTTTTTTTCAGAGTGAATACACACTGACTGCTCAGATAAATAACGTCAAAAATAATTTTCTTTTGTTGCTTAAGATTTTTGCACAGTCCTATACTGTATATAACAACTCAAACATTTTTTTATGTTATTTGTTTTAAAGAGGCTGCAATGTGTAACATTAACATCTGTATAAAGAGAAGGTTAGGCTTTTGGCTGACAGCAAGCAAAATGCAACAAATTGTATAATTATAATAATAATAATAATAATGAATGATTTTTGTTTGATGTTTAGAAAAACATTTATGGAACAAAGCAGACAATAAGGTATCTTTGCTAATTTTATATTGACAAACAACTAAACTGTCAAAATTATTTTGCAGGGAATAATCTTACTGACATTATAATAAAGCAAATATGAAAATAGTTGGAATCTCATTTACCTGTGATTATGACAAAGGTTCCATTCCCGAAGGTGACCTCATGAAGAAACACAGCAGCACAATAATACACTGCAGAATCTGACGGCTCCACGTTAGAAATAGTGAGGTTAAAACTCCCCTCTGCATTCAGTAAGGAGTAACGTTTTATGCTTTTATATTCCTTGTAAAATTCACCAGGTACGTAGAGAAGTGCTTTCGCCATGGGCTGGGGCTTCCGACCAACAGCTTGCTTAAACAAAGTAACAAAAGTTGTTTCTCCTTGACAGAAGCATGTCAGGGTCACACTGTCTCCAAGCTGAACCCTCATCAGGTGACTGGGCTGAACAACATCTGTAGTCAGTGCAGTGTCTGCAAAAACAGAAAAACAAAAAAAATCATAATCAAATAAGACATATAATAGTAATCTAAATAACTATTAACTATGATGCAGATTAAATGGCCAAATTCCACTGATCACATCATACAGATAAATGAAAATATTAAAATCCCAAAATAATTTATATTATAGGGCCTTACTAATGAAAATGAGAAGACCAAAGAGTCTGAACATTTTTGTGCTTCCACTGTTTAGAATAAACTGCTCTGCTGCTAAGTGAGAGATCATGGTCGTGGTCGGGATGAAAGGGCAGGAAACAGAGAGGAAACAGAGAGACACACATCAGGCTGATCTGATTGGCTGTTCACATGGGAACTTAAGTAACAGTGAAAAAGCATTTTAATGTGCACTTACATGACGTTTATTAATTTACTCCTTAACATCCAGTTAAAATGAGAACAATTAGATAAACAGGAGCAGATACTGAGCATATAAAGTTCTTTGTACAGAGTGCTGAGATACTGTGGGAGAGCATTTGCTAATCATCTCTCTCAGACAAGCTCAGCACAGTATGAGTCTGTTATCTATCTGATATTAGACAGTCTCTCATACAGTAATAATAATTGATACTTTATTGGTCCCTGTGGAGAAATTGTCTTAACTTCTCTCTCAACTTGCTCTCTTTTTTTTAGAGTAAACAGAGTAAGTTGTCTGCGAAGGGCAGCCACCCATAGTGATGCCCAGTGAGCTGGGGGTTAAGGGCCTCGCTCAAGGACGCAGAGATGTGCTGTGGCTGGGTTTGAACCAGCGACCATCTTATTACAAGCACACAGGCATTAGATCTTCTAATCACACTTAAAAGGCAGATTAAATGTTCTTTCCACCATGCAAACAGAATGTAAATTGTAGCTTTACTGCTTAGATTTACATTCACACATTTGCATTTAAAACAAGCATTTTAAGTGATGTACATGAGAGTAAATGGTGAATCAGTTTATTTGCCACTCTACACATTACATTGGCGCCCATTATAAGTAACTGTACAGTGGACATTGCAGTTCCTCAGTTGCTTTGATGCATTTCTGGAATCACCCTTAACATCTGCAAAACTGTAAGTGCATTTCCCAAAACAATTCGTGCAAACAGCACCACACAGATGGACTGTCTACAAAAAAAGTCATAGAGGCCACCAGCAGCCCGAATACCACACCGTAAGGCCGTATGTTAGGATGCTCTCTATGGCAGAGCGGTAGGAGGCCACCAGCAGCCCGCATACCAGACCGTAAGGCAGCATGTTAGGATGCTCTCTATGGCAGAGCAGTTGAAGGTCCCGATCAAGAAATCCGACAAGTTTCCCAATAAGCCAGTAACCCCGCTTCATAGAACAGGCCACAGGACTGGTTTTGGTGAGATAGTCCGAGTAGTAGGTAGAAATCAGGATGGAGACTGAGTGTGGGTCTAACAGGTGAGCAGATGTAGGACAGAATGTAGAGCCCTCTGGTGGAGTGCCTGTGCATGACTGAATGTATGGTTTGGGTCTGATGGTCTGAATAGTTGGTAGAAATAGGCACCTTCCTACCTGATGTGGTAGGTCTAGATAAGGGGTCACCAACATGGTGCCCCAAGGATGCCCCCAATGACCACATGAGTTGCCCGTGGACCTGTTCTATAAAATAGCACAACTCACCAGCGAACATCATCTAAAATTTTATTTTGTCCTGTTTCTAATCTATCACATTTGCATTTATATAGATTTGAAATTGAATATAAAAAAGCATTTAAAACATGTTTATCATGCATGAAGTTTAGACATGTTTAGGGAGGGCGTTTAAAACTGATATCAAACTTCGTATGGCTCAGTACCCGTGAAGTAGCTCTCCGTTTTAAAAAGGTTGGTGACCCCTGGTCTAGATCTTGCAAGTTTGTTTGTACTGGCTGTGTGAACATACTGTAGCACTGTTAAGAATATGCAACACAGCCTGAGTTGGGGATCTGCTGTATGCATCAGTAATATAATGCTTTGTCCTTTTCTAGGCTGTTCATTAAGACATAAAGCCTGAAAGTTTTCTGAATGGCATTAATGAAATTGAGCACTGCCCCCACCTGCTGGCCAATTTATTAAACATTGAAATCGCTGTCTGCACAGGCTGACGTGTCATTTAAGTCTGATAATTTTCTATGAGTCAAACGGCAAGAAAATGACAAGAAGTTAAAAACATGGAGTTAGATGAAGGAGAAAAGATTACAAATTTGAAGATTATGAAATCAGGACATGTCAGCTAAGTCAGCCAAGGTGGGTCTTAAACATATGGACGGAAGTATGAGCGCTAAACTTAAACGGGTTCACTTGTAACCGCTGCCACCAAATTTCGTTAAAATGCTGGGGAGGTCCAGATACATGAGACAGGAATAGAAGGATTATTCTTTATTAATATACAGACGAGGGTTACAACCCTCCCTAGGGCAATAGAAGGGGATACCTGCCACGGGACATTCTAAAACGCTTAATGTGAAAATGCGTAACGCAACGTTAATGTATTAAAACAGTCACCACAAATCACCAAATTTCTCGCGAATGTATTTGGCCATAAAGACTTACCTGACAAGAAATCAAAACCGAAATGCTAGGAATATGGACTTTAAGCCTTTTCTTTATGGGCGTCAATGGAGGGGAAAACGCTTGACGTAAGATGAAGTCCATATTCCTAGCATTTCGGTTTTGATTTCTTCCCTGGCATGGGTGACGGGTACACCACGTTCCCAAAGCCACGTTAGCCTCGAGCGAAACTGCCCGGAGAAACCGCTCACACCAGCGCTGCAACCCGATCTCCTCCCCTTATAAACACACATTTCTATGGCGTTAAATTAGTGCCAAAAGTCGTGCGCATAAAAACAGAAAATCCATGCTCTCTACGCGCTCGCGATTGCACAGCACTCACTCACTCGCTCGCCGTTAAATTAGGGCCAAAAGTCGAACCACGCGCGTGCGTGTGCTCGAGTGCTGAAAACCCATCCCCTCTACGCGCTCGCGTCTGCACAGCACTCGCTCGCTCGAATTTCCCGCTTCGTCTTACCGTATATAAAAGAATGGGCCAATGTACGGTAAATTGCATTGTGAATAAAATTTCTTAATACAACATCACAAAGCCAATTTAATAAATTCAAATCCTGGGAAGAACGCTCCTCAGATATTAGTTCTCGGGTTAGTGTTAGCAGACTATAGGCGAAACCACCTTAAGTGCTATCTGTTAATGTTTATTAAATTAGCATTAAAATGGAGAGGTTTAATAATCTTTTGTCCTTGTAGCTGCTAAATACACTCATTATTAAAGCCATAAAGTTGTCTGCCTACTACATTGGAATCTCCACTGAGTAAGTGTTTTTGATGGATTTTATTTAACTTTATTATACTCTGGTCCTTAGATCTAATGTCATACTTCTTCACTTATATTGTTTGTGAAAAGGGTTTACCACGGTCAAACAGAGCAGCCACTACATCATCATACATGAACAAGCACCTCACAAAACAAAAACATTTCATTTTCATAATTAAAACTTTTGAATGGTAGGCCTAGTGTGTGGATCAGAGACAAGATCTTGACACCTCATTAACTATAATTTGTTCTGTGAACAGCTCAGATACCACCTTCTCGAAAGTCTTCTGCATAAAATAGAAATAGGATTCAGCGCGACTCCACTAAATTTGGATTACCTGGAGTTCCTTTGTCATCAGGAGCTGTATCTTCTGCAGGCCCTGTCTAATCACATTGAAGTACCTCCTGCTATCACCCTGGCTTTGCAAGAGCTCTTTGACCTTGTGAGGGCACATCTGGAACGTCCAGCCCCATGTGTCACACAGGAAG
Source organism: Brienomyrus brachyistius (assembly GCF_023856365.1). Taxonomy (NCBI): domain Eukaryota; kingdom Metazoa; phylum Chordata; class Actinopteri; order Osteoglossiformes; family Mormyridae; genus Brienomyrus; species Brienomyrus brachyistius. The sequence continues at coordinate 27,805 of NW_026042673.1, forward strand.
TCGCTGCCACCAATAGACGACCCAAGATTTTGATTGAAGAACAATGTTTGAAAGAAATGCTCCATACTCAACTTCCTGTGCCTTGCATAGCCACACTGATGGGTGTTTCAAGAAGAACAATCTTAAGAAGAATAAAAGAGTATGAGCTCTGTGTTAGGGAACTTGACAATTTGGTTTCTTCTGTCAAGAATGATCTACCAAATGCAGGCTACAGGATAGTCAATGCAGGCTGCAGTCAATGGGCTACAGGGTTCGGTGGAGAAGAGTTGCAGCCTCCATGCATAGGGTTGATTCCATGCGCATCATATAAAGGTTGTCAAGTCTTGGCTGTGTTGTACGCAGAATGTACCAGGGCCTTTGTCTCTAGTACACGTGGACACAAACCACAAGTTGATCCGGTTTGTATTACCAGCAAATTTATTTGGAGTAAACCCTGGGTGGATTGGTGTGAGGTGGTGGTGGGGCTTGGAGAAGATTTCCTGCCGATCAACACTAGCAACTTATATCTATCTGTCATGGAGGTCTCGGACTCACAGATATTCAGAGACATGTGGATAGTTTACCAGTGGTTTTCAGCAGGAAATAGTTAATTACTACAAATTGTCACCCCCCCCCCGCCCCCCACAGAAACTGGATCTGGCTATAGTGGGAAAATCTTTTTTTTTTTTATTTGTGAGAACTTGAAAGCAAAACAAAACTTGGAAAAAATATATGCTCATTCACCAATTTTCTAATCTGGGGTCTAAAGTGGTCAGGCTTGCAAGTGTATTTGGTTATTTGTCTATCCTAGCCTGTTGCAGTGTATATTTCCTGTATATTTTGCATGTAAAAAATGTTGTTTGTTATGTCAGTGCTTAATATTATCATGTAGTCTTCATGAACTTTCTTCATCTTGGCCAGGGACTGCATTTGAAAAGTAGCCACTTGACTAAAATTGGCACATTTTCAGAAATGCCAGCAACAATACTGATAATGAACACCCCTCTAACTGACTCTCAGTTGGTTTAGAAAAAAGACTTTTAAGAGAAAAGAAAGCCTTCCTTTGGTTTTGCATTTTTCTCTTTTTTGTTGGCTGTGCACAATATATTAGAAGAATACCTTACAATTATATTAGTTAAGAAATAACAGATTGCGTATATACAATATTAAGGTGATAACAACAACCCTCACTGTCTCTAGGTGCTGCTTCAGACAGGGCATTCTGCAGCAGGGACACCACCCGTCGTGCAGCATCCAGCAAATCTCCCTATCACAACAGCCCACATAACAGAATAACATTAGTGTATGATTCAGTAGGGCTAGTCCAGGTCTGGAAAGTAGTGGGCCAGATTTTTAAACCAAGAAATTTAGCTGGGCCAGACATTTTCAGCGGCCCAGTAAGCAACAGGTAATGGCATTTTAAACAAACACAAAATCAAGGTACATTATTTTAAAAAACTACAACTGAACAGAATCTGAGAGCAATATTTTTTTTCACTTCTGAAATGAGAAAAATATTTTGGTCGTATCTGACCTAGACGCATCCCAAAGAAAAAAATGCCTATTAGATGGTAAACAGACATAAAGAAAAAGGGAAAAATTGTCTATAATCATCATCCGCTTATACTGTGGTGATCCATTTCACCCACACAGGCATGATCACCATTAGCGGTTTCCACATTATTGTCGAGGTGACTATTCACTTTACCTCTGCTTTCTCCGACATCTTCCTGATTCTGCCGCCAACAAGGGGCTCATAGGGTGGAGACTGAGGGTGTTAAACAGACCAATCTTTTGTCACTGAATGCAACAAATAATGTATTTATCTGTCAAAAGTCCAGCACCAGGAAAAGCAACAGAGTGACAGTAGAAACTGTAATAATAATGGAAGTGCGCCGCCCTACAGGGAAGGAGGAGTGATGGGAGTCCGGTGGTGGCTAAGCGCGCGTGGGGAGAGGCGTCGTACTGTGAGGCTTCATGAACTTCCGATGGGGGCAGTGCTGTCATACAGCGGGGAGCCTGAGAGGGGCACTGTGGCCGGGTGCGAGAGCCCTGGGTAATGAGTTGTAGAGCTGCGCAGTGTCACGATCGGGGTACAAGCAGGCAGGCGATCGTGCGGGCAAGGCGTGCAAGGAGCAAGCGGACAGGCAAAAACGGGAGTTTAATTAGGAAGCGCGGACGGGGAAACATCTCACGCATACAAACATCAATGACAGACACTGGACTCAGGTAAGACACGGACTGAAATACACAGGACTGAGCAAATTAACTAGATACAGCTGGGTACAAATCGGGAGAAAACACGTGGGTAATCAGGGGGCGTGGCACACAGGAGGAGCGGACGAGCCGGGCATGACACGCAGGAACTGAGAGCCCAAGCTGTTGGACATTCCACTGGACTAGGAGACTGGGGTGAGTGAGGAGGAGCTCATTGACCACAAACTGGGATACTGGCTGTGTGTGAGCAATGGGGTGGAGATTAAGGAAAGACGTTAAATCAGCATGCAGTGTTGCCTGGAAACAACAACAAATATACTAGTGTCACTGTACTAAAACAATATCAAAATAATGCCTATTTTTTATTCATTTTACTTGTAGAGTGCAAAGTACAAAGGAAAACAAAGAGTAACTATGGCGAAATAAATCAAAGCATGTCCCAGAATGATGGGCCTGAATGGATCAGGACAGAAGAAGGCGAAAGTCCTGTTAACGAGGTGAGACGATGCAGACACAGGCCAGGATGTGGGTATAGGCGAGAACAAGAGGGAAGACGGGGGCCCGAGACTCAGCATGGGGACAGGTGGGGGAGGGGAGGCACGGGCTCACCTGGAGCTGCTCCCGGAGGTGCCGCTATGACTCATGGGTAACATGCCGGAATGGGACGGCACCTGTAGGCTGGACCAGTTGTCATGGGAGGGCAACATGGACAGACAGGTAGACGAGCTGTCTGAATAAGCAGCTGCAAGTATAAAACAATAAATGAAGCAGGTATGTGGTGGGCAGTGTTACAGCGTCCTTAATATGGTCAATACAGAAAAGGCATGTTATCATGTTATGTATATACTGCCTCCAGTTACTTAATGCCTAACTTTAATACATTGATTGATTTGTTCACTGCTGCAGCCTGTGTCAACTTTCCTTTCAGACAGATGTAAAGTCCATTCTGTTTTTGTTCTGTGTAGTTTTTTTTGAACAGCATATGGCTGAATTCTGTTAAACCTCAGACTGAAGAAAATTGTGTTAATTGAAAAGCAAATATCAAAAACTCAGTCTGCAGGAATGTTTTTCTAAATATTTCTGTGGACTTTTGGAAATTTCACGAAATTCCATTGCTCCATTACATAAACACTGAGTGAGATTTCATTCCCATTACTGCAACGTATGAAGAGGATTATGACTTATTACTTTAGGTTATCGGACTGAGTGAGTTTTGGAAATTTGCTCTTCGATAACTGAAGCAGTGCTGTGAATGCAGAGGTTATATGCGTCGCATATCAACAGAACTGTATGTTTATGTCTTGTCTTAATTATTTTGATTAAATGTCTAACTATTCCCAATATGTGTGAACATACTTGGCCAAATAAAGCTGATTCTGATTCAGTCAGAGGGTAATCGTCGGTGTGCTGTACTATCGTGGTGACCCACACAGAGAGCTTAGGACCATGATTTCAGTGTGTGCTTGTGTGAGGGGACAGGCAGGGCGGCGGCTCACTGGGTGATGCACTCCTGTGGGTATAGGGGCTGGGATAGGGGGCGGAGCAGTTACTCCTCAAGGAGGAGTAACAGTCACAGCCGTGGGGGGAGGAGAGGGAGAGGGTGCTCCCAAACTGGGGGTGTGGGTTTGATGAAGAGCAGAGAGACCCTGAGCCTGGGATGAACCAGCTGCCTACTGAAACGAAAGCGGATAAAGACAGAAACTAGAACCTCAAACTAAACAACACAAACAACAATATCAAGTTATATTCAATCATTAAACCGTTATATATTTAATCTAAACAATAGTAATAAATATCGTTCCGATTCAAAATATCATTTACGGGTGAATCTTATGACTTGCATTGGGAAACAGGAAACGGGCCAAGCTGCAGGGCCAGTTCAAAGGCATAGTGCGAGGCGCCCAGAAAGGGGGCGAGGTCTGGGCGGAGTCAGCTAAAGAAGAAAAAGGCCTGACCTTTTTCTGGATGCTGTGGACTGTGTTTGTGTGTGAGCTGCAGCTGCATGTTCCTTACATTTTTTTTATTAACACCAGCACCGTGAGGTTTGGCCTGGACTGGGTCCTGTCCTGCATGGTTGAAGACATGTTGACTGATGGTCAGCCCGTGTTCTGTTGGATCCCACAGAAAGGAAATGGGAATCCCGTTTGGATCGGATGCTGACAGTTGAAAAAAAACTCATGTCTGTGTGTTATGAAAGAATATCAATAAATGTTTCCGAAAGGGGATGACTCATTTGGTAATTATTTACGGCTTATGTTATGGCTGAGAAATTTACAGTCTTTACTAAAGTCTGACTTCTTTCGAGTCACCTTTAATATAGATTGGACACTCTCTATGCTATGTACAATACTTATATAGATGGTACATGTTTACTTGCTTGCACAGATGGTTGATTAGGTAATTAGTGTAAGTGTGTGTGTGTGTGTGTGTGTGTCCAATCGCATGTATGTCCAAGGTCCATAGTAAGTAATATACACTGATCAAGAGATGCCTGAAAGTGGATGAAAGAGGACATTAGTGGGTGTATCACTTAGTGTAACGGGTGCAGGAAAATGAGCAGGACTGCAAGCCATATAATGACCCACTGTCCTTATCTAGCTCTTAATACAGTATGCATACAGTGATGTATCTACAATGGACAGCTACTATAAGCAGATAGCACAGTACAGGTGCTTAATCTGTATGCTATTTCCATCCATCCATTGTCCAAACCGCTTATCCTACTGGGTCACAGGGGGTCCGGAGTCTATCCCGGAATCAATGGGCACGAGGCAGGGAAGAACCCAGGATGGGGGGCCAGCCCATCACAGCTCACACTCACACACCATTCACTCACACATGCACACCTACGGTAAATTTAGCTACTCCAATTAGCCTCAGCATGTTTTTGGACTGTGGGGGGAAACCGGAGGAAACTAGCAGCTTTGTGTGGTAATTGTTTGTATTAAAAATACATTGGATCAAGTCAAATTATTTTTATGAAGAATTAACATCTAAAAGCTGCTAGTAGACCGTGGGAAAATAATTTTTCTATTTTCTTGCTGCCATCTCGTGGCCAAAAGTAGGTATTGCAATTTCCATCATATGTAAGAGGGCCTGCCCATCAGAGTAATGTACATCCTGTGACATGTATTGACTATCAAGACAAACTGAAACACGGTGTATTAGGCTGTCAATGAGTACTGGACTAGGGTGAAAAACTGCCTGATAATCTACCTATTAACTAGAAGAGTACAAACTGGAGACGGATCCCCTAATACAGAGGGATTAACGTCTGTGCCACATCCAGAACCATTCAGTGTAGGAGTCTGGTGGTTCTACTGGATACTGACAAGTACCCAGCCCCTTTGTTCCCTCTGATAATCATCAGTCCTCCTCTGAATGCCTTCACCACTCTATTCCTGAATAGGTACACATTTAAATATGCTAGCAAGATCAAGGTATTGGGATAACTGTTAGGTTCGCTGTTCAGAGAGTTGCAGTGAAAACCATCATACACAGTGGCCCTTTCTGGATAAGATTACCTCCCTCTGATCTAACAGGTCAAGATCAAAGCAAGGTGCATTGCAATGTCTGACACCCAGCACACTACAGCATATAAAATACAGGTATCCATCGCCTTCCGCATTTGGAACCAGGACCACTTGTTGCAAGTCAATTTGGGCGTATCTCAAGTTATACGAGAGAGGCAAGACATTAAGGACAGTATACACAGTACTGAAATAATAATGTACATATTAAACCACAGCACTTAATAAACAGATACTGCACTTACATTTCACAAAAAAAAAATAAAGCACAGATTGCACTAAGAAATCAAAAGATGCATGTGCTAGCAAACAGTGGGAGCTGAGGAAGAAGCAGTGGTGAAATACTTTATTGTACAGTACAGTAAGTTTCTTTTTATAGAATGAAATAGCATACAGGGGGCGGCATGGTGGTGCAGTGGTTAGCACTGTTGCCTCACACCTCTGGGACCCGGGTTCGAGTCTCTGCCTGGGTCACATGGGTGTGGAGTTTGCATGTTCTCCCCGTGTCGTCGTGGGGTTTCCTCCGGGTACTCCGGTTTCCCCCCACAGTCCAAAAACATGCTGAGGCTAATTGGAGTTGCTGAATTGCCCGTAGGTGTGCATGTGTGAGTGAATGGTGTGTGAGTGTGAGCTGTGATGGGCTGGCCCCCCATCCTGGGTTCTTCCCTGCCTCGTGCCCATTGATTCCGGGATAGACTCCGGACCCCCTGTGACCCAGTAGGATAAGCGGTTTGGACAATGGATGGATGGATGGATGCTGAGGCTAACTGGAGTTACTAAATTGCCCGTAGGTATGCATGTATGAGTGAATAGTGTGTGAGTGTGCCCTGTGATGGGCTGGCTCCCCATCCTGGGTTGTTCCCTGCCTCGTGCCCATTGCTTCCGGGATAGGCTCCAGACCCCCCACGACCCAGTAGGATAAGCGGTTTGGACAATGGATGGATGGATGGAAATAGCATACAGATCTTATAAGCACCTGTACTGTGCTATCTGCTCATAGTAGCTGTCCATTGTAGATACATCACTGTATGCATACTGTATTAAGAGCTAGACAAGGGTCATTATATGGCTTGCAGTCCTGCTCATTTTCCTGCACGCGTTACACTAAGTGATACACCCACTAATGTCCTCCACTTTCGGGCATCTCTTGATCAGTGTATATTATTTACTATGGACCTTGGACATACATGCGATTGAACACACACACACACTTACACTAATTACCTAATCATCCATCTGTGCAAGCAGGTAAACATTTACCATCTATGTAAGTATTGCACATTGCATAGAGAGTGTCCAATCTATATTAAAGGTGACTCAAAAGAAGTCAGACTTCAGTAAAGACTGTAAATTGGCAGCCATAACATAAGCCGTAAATAATTACCAAATGAGTCATCCCCTTTCGGAAACATTTATTGATATTCTTTCATAACACACAGACATGAGTTTTTTTTCAACTGTCAGCATCCTTCTCGATTGTCAGAAGCTCTGCGCTAGAGGGAGGTTTACTGGTCTTATACTCTTCTGGCACCTTGTGTGATTCCTGACTTGGGACATCAGTTTGGCTCCTTCTGTATGTGGTTTACATTGTATTTGTTCTTTAAAGTTGCCCCTTCAGAATTAGACAGTGTAACCAGCTTGCCACATATTGCCTGGATGACATAAGGTCCGGTAAAATCCGGTTCCGTTCTTCCTCCTTTCCGTCCCCGCTTCCTCATGTTGAACAGAAGCGCCTCATCTCCAACATGATAAACTGTGTTTTGGTACCTCTTTTGTATTCGTTTACCACATGCCTGCTTCTGTTTTTCCTGTTACTAGGAGATGTTTTCAGCTGTTGTTGCTTATTGTCTCAACTACTTTATTTTTTTCATCAAAAAACGTGCCGTAGCTTTTCTCATCGGGAAGAATAATTGTGGAAAGCTGAAGTGGAAAAACATTCATAGCAAATTATTATTATTCACAGATCATTATAAAGAGTCATTTTCTAAAAGCATTAAGAACAATGTAATTTGCTGTTTCAAGATATGTTTTTAAATAACTACTTGTCAGTCATAAGAAACTCTTCAACACACATGATCCGATCTTGCCACAAATCATTTTTAATCTCACTTTTGTTGCCAGCAGTTCAGACATTAATGGCTGTGTGTTGAGTTATTTTGAGGGGACATCAAATTTACACCATTATACAAGCTGTACACTGATTACTTTACATTCTATCAGAGTTTCATATCTTTAACGTTGTCCCTTGAAAAGATATAATAAAATATTTACAAAAATGTGTGGGGTGTACTCACTTTTGTGAGATACTGTATATTAAGGGATTGATTGTCAATAATATCAGTAATTCCTGATGTAATGTTAAAAGAATAGAGCCTGTCTCACACAGTTCTAAAACAACCTCAAAAACAGACTTACCATTTTATGTCATCATTCGTTTTCTCATCCAGGCCATTGGTTTGGGGATGATATGCAGCAGTGATCAACGGCAGAACAGGGGCTCTGAACGCAGTATGGATTAAAAAGGAATTAACCATCTCTCTCAATATAAAATTAGGATCATTTATTCTCTACAGAGGCCCCCATAGAATAGTGCATCCATCCCCTCACTCATGTTTAGACAGACGTAAGGCAACAGGCCAATGACATTCAGAACAGCAACAACATCAACAATTGTACAGCTAGTTTTAAAATTTAATAAAAAAGACAAACCAATTAGGTAATATTAATGAAATTATTAAAATGTGCAGATTAATAGTCAGAAATAATTTGCGATTTTAAGAGCGGAAAGGATACATTAAAACTCAATTACATTTATCCCTTAATAATAAAAAAAAGGTTTTTGAATTTTACATCATGATAAATGAGAACTATATGTGATTACTAATTACTGTTGACTAATTTCCTGTCTGGACGTTTCCCTCCTCATTGTTAAAAGTCATTATATGTCTGGGTGCCAGTCAGTGGAAGCACACAGACATGTTGGCCAGCTGTCATATTCATTCAGCACCAGCCCATCAAGTAGAGAATTCAGCACCACGGACAGTGACCTGTGTTACAATGACATCAGGTCATTGGCTCTAAATATTTTTCTAGAAATAACTAAATGGCTCTATTGTAGAAATTTCCAGCCAGAGTCTTGTGGTGCGTTCGTTTTTCTCTCGGAACTTGGAAATTCCAAATTGGGTGACATCACATCCAACAATCTCCCGTTCAAGCTAGCACAACTCGGAACAAACATGGCTGCCTCCATGAATACGCTGCTGTGTTGTTGCTTTATATTTTAGCAGTTATGGAGTAAGATTATTATTTCAGACAAATAAACAAGAAACAGGAACTAGTCAAACCACATTAAAAGCTTTATAAAGTATTTTAGTACATTCATAGCGATATTCTTTTTTCGAGATCAAACAAACTACAAACAAACCAAAAACACTAACAAGTCTGGTAAAAATCTGATATTGCATGTTAGGATACTGTTTACGGTCACAATATGGTATTCTCTAAATCGAACACGTGCAATTACATTAATAATTACTAATAATTATAAATAATAATAATAATAAATGGGCGGTATGGTCGTGCACTGGTTAGCACTGTTGCCTCACACCTCTGGGACCCAGGTTCAAATCTCCGCCTGGGTCACATGTGTGTGGAGTTTGCATGTTCTCCCCATGTCGTCGTGGGGTTTCCTCCGGGTACTCCGGTTCCCCCCCACAGTCCAAAAACATGCTGAGGCTAATTGGACTTGCTAAATTGCCCGTAGGAATGCATGTGAGAGTGCATGGTGTGTGTGAGTGTGCCCTGCGATGGGCTGGCCCCCCATCCTGGGTTGTTCCCAGCCTCGTGCCCATTGCTTCCGGGATAGGCTCCGGACCCCCCGTGACCCAGTAGGATAAGCAGTTTGGAAAATGGATGGATGGGATAATAATAAATTTAACAAAATAAACATTTTTAAGGATTTGTAAAATAGAATTAATGTTGAGTGTGTAAGCCGCCATGTTGAAATTACGTCACAGGGGCAACTCGGACAAGAAGATTCTGTCAGACATTAACGTCATAAAAGAGGCGTTTCTAATGGGAAGTGATGTTTTTCGTGACGTTTTTGTCCGAGTTGGAGTGAAATAATCAAACGCAGCATGTGTTCCTATTTGAAGAGAATATTCTATTTTTATTCTAAGGAACTACAGAAAATCAGCTCTGCATGTGATCTCCCCTTTACTGCTCGAGCAGGGCACACGCACATCAACAAGTGTCAAGGCAGCAAGTGCATGCAAACAACTTCTCAGGACGGTTACAGTATAGGACCTTCAGAAAGAGCCAGACTGCGGCGTCATTCAGAGATTCCATTGTCTAAGGCTTGCACTAAAACATTACAGCATATTTAAACAAAGTAGCATGGCACCTGTGTCAGAATCCCTCCCTGCCTTGTTCTGTTCTCTCTTTGTTGTCCCCATTTAGCCAGCACATGTCACTGGCCATCCTGACTCCTCTTTTGATTGTGGGTTTTAAGGATATCAGTGGGTCTGTGTTTTCATAATTGTCCCCCAGGCCACCATGCTGCTCAGCCCTTGATTCCAACTACAGTTGCAATCAGGTGGTTCTCAATCTACTAGGACTGTATAACAGGATTGGCCACCTGTTCTACCTTTGCTCGTTCAGCCGCATTCATGAGTCTGGCCTATAGGTTATTCAAATTTTGTCCTGCCAAATTTACCGGACAGGAGGTGGACACTGCAAATGAATGTGTGAATACTCCAATACCTACATCTTTACAAGTTACCTGAAGTGGTTTGGTAAATGATTGTGAGGTTGGAAGTCCTTCTTGATGTCTGTTTGCAGCTCATCCACCAGCAACTGCACGAGTTGTCGCTCCCAGAGGGAATCCCACTCTCGGTCCGCTGGAGGGTCCATCTCACTGTAGCTGGAGTATGTTTCCATCAGTCACTTGGCGTGGGGCTCACAGAATTTACCAGGCTCCTGTTTAATCTGACGCACCTTAGTCCAGTCCATGCATCTGGGGAACTTCTCTGAAAATCTCTGGCAGATTCTTTGCAGCTATACTTGATATTGGGTACTTGCCGCAACTAAGTAATGGGTTGTTGAATCAAAGTCCCGTTCCATGTCAAAAATAACCCCATTTTAGGGTTTTGTTAAACAACTGGTCTAATTTGGATGCAGAGGTTCTGCACGGAAGGCCCAGTCTCTGAAGGGCTGTGGCATAGCGAGGCCTGTTCTGCCTGGAATCCGGCAGGTCACTGGCAACATCCCCCAACTCCTTCATCTATAAGGTCGGGAAACCAGAACGTTTACTCCCCCTTATGGATAAGGACATACCAACGTTGGGGCAACTCCTGCTGCCTGAGTCTTCAACCAAGTCCAAAACAAAAGTATACAATGTTAGGAAGGGTAATTCAATGGTATGAGACTGAAACTAGAAACTGTAAATCGGATGGAGTTAAATAGCAATACTGTGGAAGAGGCATGGGAATTTTTTAAAAGCACATTGTTGCAAGTGCAAAAGAACTTCATACCCGTTTCCAGAAAAACTAAATCTAGGAAACTGCAACCAAGCTGGTGTCATGACCTGCTTGTACGATCCTCGTGTGTGCCACGCCCCCTCATTAACCATGTGTGCTGCCCCGATTGTAACCAGCTGTTTTCTGTCAGTTTGAGTAGTCCTGTGTATTTAGTCCACATTCAAGTCTGTTTCCCCAGTCCTGTCATTGAAATCTCTCGCTGTTGGTACCTGTTTTCATCAATAAACCCTCATTCCCGACTCTCCGTTTCCCGGATCCTTGATTCCTCGCTTCCTGCCTGTTCGTCCAGCACGCGATGTCACAGGTGGTTTACTACGAAAATTAAGAATAAAGTCAGGAGCAAAAGGGCTTTCTTCCACAAATGGAAATTAACTAATGATTTCAAAATAAAGCAGGAGTATCTAAGTCTACAGGTTTAGTTAATAACAGTTATAAGGATGACGTTAAAAGTTTCTTCCAATATTTTAACTCCGAAAGAGCTCTAAAAGCTGAAAATCACTCATTTGCAGGATAGTAAGGGCCTTATAATTGAAAATGAAATTGATATAAATGAGTTTAATGATTATTTTACAATGGCTGTTCACAGTAGAATAGCTTACCACCATTTAGTACAAATACAACGATGTCTATGACCAATATATGTATAACTGAGGCTGATGTGGTACAAAGCCTAGCTAAGCTCAAAATAAATAAATCGCAAGGCCCTGATGGCATCTTATCTATAGTTTTAAAAGAGATGAGGGGTATTATTAGCCAACCTTTAACTTTACTATTCCAGAAATCATTATCTGCTGGTGTGGTATCTTCTGATTGATGTTAGATCATGTCTCATGTCCAGAGAGGCTACAACAGGATCTGGATTTAATTAGCGACTGGGCTCATACGTGGCAGATGAAATTTAACATAGATAAATATAAGGTAATCCATGCAGGGAGCAGAAATATAGTAAATATAGTAAAGTACAGATATTTTATGGGTTCCACTGAAATAAAGGTAGCTGATTACGAGAAAGATCTCGGTGTGTATGTTGATACTTCCATGTCCCACTCTTGCCAGTGTGGGGAAGCATTAAAAAAAGGCAAAAGGATGTTGGATTAAACTCCACACACCTAGAGATGTAAGTCAAGAGAAGTGATGCTACGATTATATAATTCCTTGGTAAGATCCCACCTAGAATACTGTGTGCAGGTTTGGTCACCATACCTTCAGAAGGACATTGCTGCCTTGGAAAAGGTGCAACGTAGGATGACTAGAATGATTCCTGCACTTAGAGGAATGTCTTATGAGGAGAGGTTCGCTGAGCTGAATCTGTTTAGCCTCAAGCAAAGGAGACTATGGGGGGACATGATCCAGGTATATAAGATTCTAACAGGTCGGGATGCTGTTCAGCCAAATGACCATTTCAATATTAATTTAAAATACTAGAACTCGTGGCCATAGTGGAAATTAGCTGGAGAACATTTAAAAATGAATCTGAGGAAGCACTTCAATTCAATTCAATTTTATTTATATAGCGCTTTTAACGACATGCATTGTCACAAAGCACTTTACATTTAACCGGCCAGAACCCCACCAAGCAAGCCTGAGGCGACAGTGGCAAGGAAACTCCCTCTAGCAGGAAGAAACCTTGAGTGGAACCTAGACTCAGAAGGGGACCCCATCCTCCTCTGGGCGACCAAGGAGCATGAAACTGCATTTACATTGACATTCATTAGAGTTCATATAGTTATAAAGTCCCAGTTGGTTTCATGTAGTTATATCCAGGAGTCCAGGTGCGGGTTCACACGGTGTAGTCGGCTCGGTATCAGCTCGAAAAAGAGAAGATGGAGAAGAGTTATTGCCCTACACCTAACCGGCAGGACTAAAGCAACTATGACAGCCTGCCTAAAAGAGTGACCTGGAAGGAAGCACAGGCATGAGGGTTTACAGAGGTTTTGGCGTCAAGCCACCTCCCATCCACAGCTTAAGTGATCGGCGAGAGTGGCAGGACGACAGCACCAATCCCCCCTTTCCCCTTCAATCTCAAATAACTATGAACCTCCAGATTTCCCATTCACCTTAGAAAAGAAGATTTAACTATCCAAAAGACTGGCGAAAGAGGTACATCTTAAGCCTTGACTTAAAAGCAGAGATTGTGTCTGAGTTCCGAACACTAATAGGAAGTTTATTCCATAGCTGTGGTGCTTTATGAGCAAATGCTCTTCCCCCAAAGGTAATGTTCTTTATTCTGGGTACGGATAGAATACCTCCATCTCGTCATCTAAGTGTATGATTCGGAACGCAAATGAGGTCACTCACATACTGCGGTGCAAGACCATTTACAGCTTTATAGGTTAAGAGCAGTGTTTTGTAGTCAACACGAAATCTAACTGGCAGCCAGTGCAGTGAAGATAAAATTGGGGTAATATGATTATATGTTTTAGTTTAACTATTGCTAGTAGCGGTTCAATCAATGCTGGGAGCATCGCTGAATAATTTTGATGGAACAGGGTCTAGCATACAAGTAGATGAATTTGAAGATAAAATTAAGTACATCAGTTCTGACTGGTTAACCAATATTCAATATTCAAAATGTTCTGTTTAATTGAGCATATTTTTGGTCAAAAAGTTTCATAAAGTCGTCACTGGAAAATAACCAGTGGTCTGGTTATTAGTCAGCTTGGACACCATAGTAAATAGGAATCTAGGATTATTTTTGTTTATTTCAATTAGTTCTGATAGATACTAGATGATTTGGCGGCACTAAGAGCCTTTTTGTAGCTACCCATAGCCTCTTTCCATGCTAGTTCGAACACCACTAGTTTAGTATGATGCCACTTACATTCTGTAAGGACATAAAACTTATAGGTCCTGCAGGCCCCAACTCTGATCAGCCTGCATCAGTCTATTTCAGAGCTCCGCTGGCCCAGGCAAGACTGGACTCAACTCGTCAAACCACCCCTTTTAAGGAAGGCAAAGGCCTGCCGGCTCCTGAGAGACTGGATAGGAATAACTGGAGCAGCACAGAAAAAGCAAGACCTTTCACCCCCGGAGTGACCAGAGTTCCACAATCAATCCACAGCAACAACAGCTGTCAGCCTCCAGACACAGACACCTTTTCCACTATAAACAGGATAACTCAGCACACATAGATGTTAGGGACAAATACACGCATGTTTGGTCTCGTTTGAATAGGCATGAGACGAGGAGTATTATACTCTCAGATTTAAGGCAGTATAGCTTTTCCTAAGAGAAATACAGAAACTTCGGCTCAACCCACCAAACTGAGAGAGATTCTCTCATGGTAGAACAAGGGAATTACAACCACCCCCTAAAGTGATCTGATTGGCTGGGGACTTGAGAACCAAGGTCAGCAATGCCCCTAAAATTAACCATTGACCGAAATTAGTCAGTCTTCAGAAACATGCCATCACCTGGTCTGGATACTTAAGGAAGGGCTTCAGAAGTAGTCGGGGAGTCACTCTGTAATCAGAGCTCCCGCAGAGAACTGGGTGAAAGTCTATCTGTAGTCAGATACTTTCCACAGAACTTTGTTCACTCTCAGCTGAGGAATGTGAATACATGATATGAAGACAACTGGATCACAACTGGATCACGGGGGAATCATAAGCAGGGAAGAACACACAGGCAAACAGCAGCAGCAACATTAAAGGCAGGACTGAGAAGCACATTTATACAAGGCTAAGCAGGGAGCAAACTAGAGGCACCTGAAATGAGTAACACAAGGGCAGGAAGGAGAGGTAAAACAAACGCGGAACAGGCATGGCACGTTATACCACACTAGGGAGGAAACGGGAGGTTCAGGAGGGCAGGGTGTGGCAGGGATCCGTTTCAAAATTTAATTTTGGCTTGTACAAACCTTGGTAAAAGCTGCAAAAGATCGATCAACCACTTTCTGAGCTATTGTCTTAACAAACAAAGCATCTGTTGGGGTGGCGGTGTCTGGGGAATACCATGTGTAATACACCTTGTGAAGATTTATATGTAAAACAAAATATTTTTTGATTCTATCACACATATAGAAATTATCCATCCATCCATTTTCCAAACCGCTTATCCTATTGGGTCGCGGGGGGTCCGGAGCCTATCCCAGAATCAATGGGCACGAGGCAGGGAACAACCCAGGATGGGGGGCCAGCCCATCGCAGGGCACACTCACACACCATCCACTCACACACACACACCTACGGGCAATTCAGCAACTCCAATTAGCCCCAGCATGTTTTTGGACTGTGGGGGGAAACCGGAGTACCCAGAGGAAACCCCACAACGACATGGGGAGAACATGCAAACTCCACACACATGTGACCCAGGCGGAGACACGAACCCGGGTCCCAGAGGTGTGAGGCGACAGTGCTAACCACTGCACCACCATGCCGCCCCTTATAGAAATTATTCTAGGTTTAAATAGTAATTTAGCTGAGTAACTAGGCTGAAATTCTAGATAGTTGCAATTTTAAGAATTATTACTATTATTCACAGCTTTTAAGCATGCAGTTGGATGACGGATGGATGGATATTCAGCCACCAGAAATGCCAATTGTTGTTAAGAGGATCAAAGTCTGCAAAGTAGTATGCAGGGTTTAAGGCCAGAACACAGCATACTCTCCGACAGAAAGCATAAAGTTCACTGGGGGAATTTCTGTGGCCACTGCCTGAACAGCATGTGTGGAGAATGTTTATGAGGGTCGAGCCATGCAGAGCTGCTGGCCCTGGCATGTAATGATGAATCACAAATCAGTTAAAAATCGGTGCAAATGCATGAAGATTTAAACCGGCTGATGTGGAAAATGAATCACTATTGTAGGAGTACTTCACAGTACTTTAACAGAAAAACTGGTGTAATATTACATTTGATTTCACAATGTGAGTTTGACGTCAGATGTCACTGCGTATCACGTCGACATCGTACGTCAGTTTTTGGTTTTGAGCGAACGCGAGATGATGAATGAATTTGAAACTGAGGACGGCACAGTGGTTAGTGCTGGCTTCGGTCCAGGGCCCTTTCTGTGTGGAGTTCGCATGCTCTCCCCGTTTTCGCCGGGGACTCCAGGTTCCTCCCACGGTCCAAAAGCATGCAGGATAGGTTGACTGGTGAGTCTAAATTGGCCCTGTAGTTGTGTGAGTGTGTGCGACCTGCGGTGTGTAGGTGACTGCCTGGGCTTGGTTCCTGTCTGCGCCCCTTGTTCCCGGGATAGGCTCCGGTCTCCCCCGCGATCCCAGTTGGGATTAAGTGGTTTCAGAAAATGGATGGATGGACGCACCGCCCGATCTTCAATTGGCGGTGTGGCAGCATATTAGCTTTCCGGTAATCACAAACGAGGAGGAAACAGCGAGAAAAGCACAGACAAGACATAAACTGCATGCAAACATTGTAATAGACTGATAACATACACAAACAGGTCCACTGGCACCACCGTGAGCTGAGTGAAGATTATTAAAAGGGCAAAGCACGCTAAAAAGCTGCACATGCAAACCTTAGCTTATTTATTTGATTTATTTTTTTTTATTTACTTATTTTGATTTGGGATTTTTTTCAACAGTATTTTATTCAAATTCAGTTGCACTGTTCACAACAGTGTCAACAGTTCAGAAAGATAAATATAAGAATATTTTTGAATATATTTGTCTGCAGCTCATTCTGCAAAAAATGAGAAAATTGTATCGTGAACTCAGAATCGTGAATCGTATCAAATGGTGAGTTGAATGTATCGTTACATCCCTAGTTCTTACAGTAGTACTATGGTATGGTGGAGCCACATGACAGGAAGGCAGTACATTGCGAAGTCTGTTAAGAACATCATTCGCACTGAACTGCCCTCCATTGACCAGCTGTACTTTAACTGCCACAGTAACAAGGTTCAGTCTATAATCCAGGACTCTGACCACCATCCACAAACACTGACTAGCAGATTCATGAACAGCTTCATTCGCCAAACAATTCAAACCTGCAGCTTTTGCATCCCCTGTAACAGTCATTTCCACGGCAGCTGCACTGTACAGCTGTTACTGCACTTTATCCACCACTGACCACGTATCATCCAGTTTTGTCCTGCTTTGTATCGCACTGTTTCTGCACCATGTTGTCTTGTACTCCCTTGTGTTGTTATGCACCATCTGTGTTGTTCTGAGCAGTGCCATGATGCAATATTACAAAAAGATCTTGAGGAAATGCAGAGTTCTGGAGGAGATTCTCACAGATCATGGCATGTGTTTATACTGAAGAAACTGTACAAATTGCTAGACATAAAACACAGGACTGGCAACTGTGGTACGTTTTAACACCTTGATAAAAAACTTAAAATCCATAGTAAGTAGGACAACCTCATAGAACCTTTACTAGTCATTGTTCAGAAGATTAACACGGATTAAAAACCATTACTATGAAAGCACGCTAATCAGTTAAGTTGATTATGTGGAGAGAGAGAAAAAAAACTGTCTTTGAAAAAGATCAACCATAGAACGAAGCTGCAGCATTGACACCCCCTAGTGGTGATTTGAAGATAGTTCTGTCTGTAGCAGCTAAGCAGTAGATTTGGCGTCAGGTGCCATGACAAACTCAGTGCTGCTCGGTTTGAACGGCAGAAGCACAAAAATAAAGGGGGCATCTACTGCACGTCCCCCACCCTTGAAAATGGTACAAATTATCATGCAACAGTTTTCTTAAGTAAGTCTTTTTGGGCGTCTGCAGAAACCTCCACGATGCGATTGCCCTGATT
This sequence comes from Brienomyrus brachyistius, assembly GCF_023856365.1. Taxonomy (NCBI): domain Eukaryota; kingdom Metazoa; phylum Chordata; class Actinopteri; order Osteoglossiformes; family Mormyridae; genus Brienomyrus; species Brienomyrus brachyistius. The sequence continues at coordinate 45,787 of NW_026042673.1, forward strand.
AAGAAGTGCGCAGCGGATACAATTTGGGATGCATCGTTCATCCGATTTATTAATATATAATTATTAGTATGTCTATATTATTTTAGAAACGTTACTTGACGAATATTTTTCATTGAGATTGATTCCCCGTTTAAAATTTTGGTGACACTTCATATTTTTTAAGAGAGACAGACAATTTGACGCATGCAATTTGCAGAAATATGTTGTGCCGCTATAAAGTACACAGGCAGCATGACAAACATAAGTACTCACTGAAGCCACGACATACGCCCGGCTGGCCCCAGCGGTACCCCTAAGAAGAAGGCTTTTTTCACAACCCACGACCATCACGAGGGCAAAAAAAACTGAATAGCCTAGAATTTAGTTAATTACAAGGCACATATTTATTGGAGCAAGAGCTCTAACATAAAACTACCTTGTAATTATAAAGTATTATGGCTGTGAACAATGTACAAACAGGCACAGAAAGTAAAATACTCCAAAAATGCAAAGAACCTAAATATTTTTGTTTCCACCGATTCACTCTTGATGTGTTAGGAGTCACAGTTCAGTAGCCTATTCTTCAGTATCTGCATTTAAGACCACCAACTGCTCTTTCTCCTCCTTCGCTCGTCGGCTCAGAGTATTGGACTTGGTAAGTAATGTTGCCCTTTTGGTTCCAGCAGCACTCTCTGCTTCCTCTGCCATGTGCTCAGCATCCTTTTGTAAACTCTCACATACACTTTCCAGTGAGACTCTCTTCCTCTTGAGTTCCTCAAGTTTTCTTTTTTGCTTTTCGCTCATCTTTCACCTTTGGTCAGAGGCGCTTTGGTTGCTCCCCCACACACTCTGACATGGTCGCATATAAGCCTCTGTGCAACAACTGTTTCCTCTGATAAGTTGCAGGTCTCCACCTCTATTCGTTCCACTTCGGCTTGCCCATAGGACAGCAGCAGCAAGTTCTTGCAGAACATCCAGAGGTCAGGATAAGGCCCACTAACTTTTTGATGTAAAAAGACATCAACTTTGGATGGTGCTGAAGGAATGAAGGATATAAAATCCAAGCCTTTTGCCTCATTGTGCAGGTGATTATCAGACTGCTGGGATATTGCATCACCTGTAATTACATTAATTACAGTAGATTAGATGCAGATCAACAATGTCAATACACAGAATCACATGTAGAATAGGAAAGTGATTTATAACCCAATTTTCCTATGATACCATAAATGTGCAATCATTTTAATTTAATCTTGAGATATCTCTAGGCTCATCAAAGAAAATATAACTGGGCTGATGCTTCTTTTCAAACACCAAGAGTCGGTCTTCTAAATACTGCTAAAATCTACGTGTTAACACTATTCAGTTCAGGGACGGATTATGGGTTGTGTGGGCCCCTGGGTAAAACGTTCGCGAGGCCCCCCCCCACCACCACCACCTGCACCACCACCACAACCACCACAAGTCAAGGGCCCTTGGCAGCCAAACACCCTCCCTATAGGGTCAGGGGACCTTGTAGGCAGAGGATCAAAGAATGTAGGCCCTCTAAAATAGACAAACGAAAATACATTGCTGATAAGCGTTGCAAATTGTTTTGGGCTTGGGGCCCACGGGCCCCCTGCACCCCAAGGGCCCCTGGGCAGCGGCCCCGCTAACCCGGTTTGTAATCCGTCCCTGATTCAGTTAGATGTGAAAAAAGAAAAGCATAATTTAAAAATAATATTCTGAACTATCCTATTCTTATCCTATGATTTACCAGCAGATATCCTGCCTGCCAACCGATTCTCCTGCGCAAACTTCTGCATGAGATTTCTCCTTTTCTGCTGGCAGTTATCTGGCTGGTGTGCATTTTGTTTGGGTCCAAGCACGTCATCTCATGTACAATCGAGTACTTCAGAGGGCATTTATCCAAGGCCTTTTTGCACATTTTTGAGAGCACAATCTGGCAATTTTTTTTAATCTGAAGGACACCAAGGTCACTTCCACTGCCTTTGGCTCCTGACTGTCTCTGACAAAAAGATGGTTTGTCAAATTTCCAGAATCTTTCTGCACACTCAGCCCAAGGTTAACACTACCTCAGCTGTACATATCAAACCAGCTCAAACTCCATGTTATTCACATATTTTTTACTTCACAATTGTTTGATACATTTGTATGTAAAGATACCAGTGAATTCACAGAAGTCCCACCTTGATGACAGCCATTCCTATATCCACCTCCTTTGGACTGAGCCAGAGTTTTTGCCTGTACAACAGCTGTACATGTTGCTACACAACACTTAAACATTCTATTTCCTCAATGAACTATTTTTTTTGCAGCAAAAGCCATGAAGCAGCAATAAAATCTTTAAAATATGCTTACCAATAAATATGGTTCTCCCATTTAAACACATGTAAAGATAAACCATGGATATTTAAAAATCATGGGTTCGTTAATGAGTTTAAATGCTATTGAATGGCTTACCTTAAACTTCTCCAGTAAGTCTTCAGCGGTGGAGTGGCTCATGTACTGTGATCCCAGAACCAGGACTGCACTCGAGAGCCATTCTCATAATTCACCCAATACCTGACATGCACATCCAGTTGTTTTCTTTTGATGGTCCTGTTCATACTTACGTCAAACATGACAACGAAGCTCCCTTTTAATATATGGAGCGAGTCCAAATCGCGCAAGAAAAGCGGTTTTATCTTTACCACAAGTGACCCTGCGAGTCAGGGAACATCACCCTGGAGACGGTGTGAATGTCATCATTGGACGTATAGGAGTGATGTCGGCAAACCGTTTGCAAAGCCCATAGCACTTCTGCTTTCAGTGTGGGTTGAGGAGGATGTACTGAAGGCATTATTTGTCATGGGATCCGGAGACACTGCCAAAACGGGTGTAGGCCTATCTTTAGAGGTTGTACTTATCTCCACTGAATAAACATAAATCTGGGCTTATTCTATACTGAACAAAAATATAAACGCAACACTCTTGTTTCTGCTCCCATTTTTCATGAGATGGACTTAAAGACCTACAATTCATTCCAGATACACAATATTACCATTTCTCTCAAACATTTCTCACAAATCAGTCTAAATGTGTGATAGTGAGCACTTCTGCTTTGCTGAGATAATCCATCCCACCTCACAGGTGTGCCACATCAAGATGCTGATCTGACATCATGGGTAGTGCACAGGTGTACCTTATACTGCCCACAATAAAAGGCCACCCTGGAATGTGCAGTTTTTTGCTTTATTGGGGGTCTGGGGACTCAGAACCGGTCAGTATCTGGTGTGACCACCATTTGCCTCATGCAATGCAACACATCTTCTTCGCATAGAGTTTATCAGATTGTCAATTGTGGCCTGTGGAATGTTGGTCCACTCCTCTTCAATGGCTGTGCGAAGTTGTTGGATATTAGTGGGAACTGGTACACGCTGTCGTATACGCCGGTCAAGCACATCCCAAACAAGAGCAGCTGACCTGAGAAATAAGAAATAAGCTAAGCTGGAAACCTGGACCCTCCGACCAAGAATGCGTGAAGTACCCTCAGAAGGTCTACTAGAAGATGTACGTAGAAGACTACTACAGATCAGCTGATCTACACCACAGCAACAGTGATCCTTGAGCTGGAGCCGGACCGTCTTTGAAGACTCCGTAAATCTCCGTATAATAATATATATCTACTGGAACGAGAAAGGAGAAAGCAGAGAACAAGAACAAGATTTGTAAATGTAAGATTTGAAGGACCCCCGGCATGAAAAATAGAATAGTTCTCGTCATTAGTGAACATGTGTCTCGTCATTGTGTATCATGGACAGTAAGAGGGGGATCAATAGAGTGTTGTTATTATAACGTCTAAAAAGTCTGTCGATAAATCAATAAGAAAATAAATGAAGTCGTTTTCGCGAACACGCGAACAGGGGCCGGACCGACTGTAGGGGGCGTGGCCAGAGACAGCCATAGCTGTCAAGTCTCCCGTTTTGGCCGGGAAACTACCGTATTTTACTTCTCTTTCCCGCCGTCCTCCCGTATTAGTATTTTCCCGTAAATCTCCCTTATATTATATAGTTGCTGGATAGTGTAGTGGTAAGATCGCCGCCTTTCACACGGGAGACCGGGGTTCGAATCCCGGTTGTGGCCAAAAATATATTTTATATATTTTATATATTTATATTTATATTTATATTATATTTTATATAATTTATATTATTTTATATTTCCTGTCTTAAAATGTAAGGGATACTGGAGCCTGGTTGCGGTGGTGGGATGGCTCACGGCGGGTGCCGGAAAATTTCCTTTATTTTCAAATCCAAACCTTGACAGGTATGCTGCTGTTCCAAATCATGGGTGCATGTTACAAGTGCGGAACATATTTTAACTTAGTACTAACTTAGCATCATATTTGATCTGATTCGACTGAATATCCCAGGTTTCCATCTCTCATGCATCTGGTGTGACGTGTTTTCAGACTCTCAGGCTGGCGCAAAGAAATCTTACGGGAATTGAACGTCTCACTCCGGCCAGCTGACCAAAGTTCGGTAACCTTGGTATTGTGTGTAGGAGATTCGCTATAACTATAATTTCGTTCTCCATTTGCATGCCCGTAGTGTCTTTAAGTGTTATGTAGTTTTGCCTGAAACGCAAAAATAAAACAAAGCAATTAAAGCCGATCAGTGGCTCAAATTGTGCTGTAGCGATTGAAGAACTTTTGTCGGAAGTTGGATTCGAACTTGGGATGCCTTACTTGGGAGAACAGAATACCAGAATAGAGTAGGTTAAGTCCAGCCTTGGCTTCCAAGCTGACGTTTTTCTACATATGTGCTTGTGTATCATGGACAGTAAGAGGGGGCAGGCAAGGAGAGAATTTCTCTCTTTGGGGATCAATAGAGTGTTGTTATTATAACGTCTAAAAAGTATGATGGTCTGTCGATAAATCAATAAGAAAATAAATGAAGTCGTTTTCGCGAACACGCCGAATTATAACTATAATTTCGTTCTCCATTTACATGCCCGTAGTGTCTTTAACCGGCTGCACAAACTGGATCCGCCTCCATTACGACACAACTTTGCCCTTATTGGCTTAAGAATTTAGTCACATACATGACGTAGTCTGCTATTTCTCCCGAGAAGCAGGTAAAGCAGTGGTAACTGCTTTGTAGTTAATTTACCTGGTAAAATTAAGTTTAAATAAATGATATAAATACTGTAATAGTACTCGTGAGCTTTGTTTATTTGTTATTAGTTATTGTAATGTTGCGCTGCTTTATTTGTTTAATCGTCTAGTCTGTGGAGACATTCAAGTTAATCAAATAAGAATTGCACTGTACACTGTACATGACCATAAAAACTTTGTATCCTTGAAATAAATGTTTTTGATCTTTTCCTTGGCAGTTATCTTTTTACACAGGGCCTCTATGTACACGATAGTTTTTTTTTTCACGACTAACAGTATGGATCAGGAGTTGGTTATTGTAAAAGAAGTAATGTGCATGCAGGTGATATTTGTATAGATTTATCCACACCCTTGTAGCAGTGCTGCCATTGCAGTCAGATCTCGCAAACTAGGAGTATTAGTTGTCTTTATTTCTCTTTATTTCTTGACGCCAACCCTCTCCATTAATCCGGGCTTGGGACTGGCACCTACCTGAGCTGGCTTGCTCCCTTAAGTGGCTGGGTTAGGCTAAACTATATATATATATTTACCAAGACTACAATAAAACATCTCGAAATGTGTAGTCTAGCAAAACGCAGTTTAAAGAAGGTAGCCTACCTGGCGAAATTGCAAACAAATTAAGGGCGTTAGGCAGCCTTTAGATCCTACCCATCATGCACTGCAGTTTTTTGCTAATTCCTCAAATGGAAAACTGTCCATCCATCCATCCATTTTCCAAACCGCTTATCCTACTGGATCGCGGGGGGTCTGGAGCCTATCCCGGAAGCAATGGGCACGAGACAGGGAACAACTCAGGATGGCGGGCCAGCCCATCGCAGGGCACACTCACACACTATTCACTCACGCATACACTCCTATGGGCAATTTAGCAACTCCAATTAGCCTCAGCATGTTTTTGGACTGTGGGGGAAACCAGAGTACCCGGAGGAAACCCCACGATGACATGGGTAGAACATGCAAACTCCACACACATGTGACCCAGGTGGAGACTCGAACCCGGGCCCTAGAGGTGTGAGGCAACAGTGCTAACCACTGCACCACCATGCTGCCCCCTAAATGGAAAACCATTAAATACAAAAGGAAAACAAAAGTGCTGTAAGACTGTATACTTATGTGTATGTTAGTAAAGGCTGTAGCTGACACAACGGACCCCACTAATTAGAAAGGGGTAATTGTACACATGTGGCATCCAGTATGTTCTTCTATAACAGTTTTTTAAAAAAAAAAAAAACTCACATTACACAAATTGGCACTATCAAAACGAGGATTATGGGGAAAATGGGGACTGTGATGGAGATTACATACACGTAGGCATGGTATTTAGTTTTTTTTAATCTGGTCACCTTCCAGAGTAATTGTAAACTAAAACCATCTTCACCCTATTTGATTCTTTATAAATGGACAATCAGTCGTGCAGTAAATGGGGGTATAGAGAGACACAGAGCTTGTCTAACAAGAAACCCTGGGAAGCTAACATTAATAGGGTGGGTATGGATAGCAAAACCATTGATACAGATTACAGATTTATATCTCACCTGAACCCTGGCGGGCTCCGTGCCAATAGGGGTTGGGATTAGGGTTAGTTAACTTAAGTAGTAATATTGATGTGTATATTCTCCTATTCTCCAGTCAGTGAATCGTGAAACGTAATGTTAATATGTTTCTATACCTATATGTTCTGCTTAAAAACCCATAAAGGCAAGCACAGTGTTTAGACATTCTGTTACTTAGACTAGTAAACACTAAGATCCTTCAGCTTTCAATTAACCTGACACAACAGTCTAAACAACAAATGTGTGCCATGTCATTTGTCATCTTTACATCTTGTATCCTTTATATGGTAATTGGATTTTCAAGGTGGAATTGCAGGTCGATCATTTTAAGGATCTAGATGTAAACCTCCCTGGTGTTGCTTTAATATTTTTTTTGCACAATTTGCTTCACACACTTCCTCCAGCAGAGAAGCTTACAATACTACACCCCACCAAATGACTGGATGATGCCTTTTTATTTAAGGTCTGGCTGTGAGCCTCGATTACCGATACACTATCTTCAGGCTCCTGCCGGGATCAGTCAGTATGGTGGACCTTTGGAGGAATGGGTACAAAACCATCAGGAAAGTTTGCAGGTGCTTCAAGAGTATGTGAAGGCTTAGTTGGAGGAACAAGCCACACCACGAAATCGGAAACACAATGAGTTGGTTAATGATTAGGGGTTTGATGAAGGTCAGCTGGTGTGTTTGCGGAACCATGTTCGAGGTAAAATACAGGATCATTGGGATGCCTGTTTGTATATGGTAGTTCGGTGTCCCCAAGATCAGGGTGCAGTTTACTCTGCAACTCCAATGGAGGGGGACGGGGTTGTCCGTCAAGTTCACCGAACAGAGTTGCGTCCAGTACCACAGGGGGTTGTTATGTCAGGGGAAGATGTTCTGGTAATGTCTCCTGAGTCTGGGTTGCCCACAGGGGCAACAGAAATGGAATCGGATGAGGACTCTGTGGTTTTACGGGGACAGGGCTGGTGGGAGGGGTCGCAATAGAGCATCCACAAGTAGGCCTCGTATAATGGAGGAGGTTATGTCCCCCCCGAGGTGTAGAGACCAGTTAAACGTTCGGTGAGGTCCACCACTGGTCATCATACCAACCCTTATAAGTTACCACGGTCAGTGAATGATCGTTCGGTTGGGGAGGAAGACCAGTGGTTTGGGGATAGAATTCTTAGCTGTGATCGTTGGGTCATCAATTTCATTTTGGGGGATGGATTGTAGCCAGGCAATTATAGGCAGGTATAGGAACTGCAGTTCGGACTGGAGGCATAGCCGGGGCGAGATGGCTGTGCATGTTCCGATGGTAGGGCATATTGGCAAAGGAGCAGGCACGGGAAAGACAGGCAGGGTCCTGATAGATTTGGTGGAGCATCGGCGGGCATATTGAATTTGCAGTGTAGCAGCCTTTCTGTTTGCTTGTTTCAGGGGTGAACAATCTTATCCGCAAAGGGCCGGTGTGTATGCAGGTTTTCGCTGCAACTCCCTAATTAGATTTCTAATTAGAGGACTGATTAGCTGAAGAGTCCTCATACCTGGTTTTGAAGAGCTGACCTAAAGGTTACCCCAAAAACCTGTTTTTTTTTTGTTTGAATGGGGCAGTGAGTCATGGGGTAAACTACTGTTCTTTAGGGGTTTTCAAGGTGGAATTACGGGTCGATAATTTTAAGGATCAGGTTGTAAACCTCCCTGGTGTTGCTTTAATATGTTTTATCTGAGGTTGTATCGTGTATTATCAAGCCAGCCGGCTTAGTGGCCTCGGGAGCGGGGTTTAGTGGGAGCAGCTGGCTAGTTTTATTTTCTTTTTTGTTTGTGTCTTTTTCTTTGTTGTATGTATATTTTGGGTTCATTATTAGGCAGGCTGGGCCTTTTGGCACCTGTAGTCTGGGTGCTGGATTGCCCATAGGGGTCTTTTTTATTGCTGTGATTTGCTGTGTCATTCACTAGTGTGATTTGTGCTGGATGTGTTTTTAAGGTTGTGCTGTGGCGTGTACCTGAGCAAACTTTGGGCAACCTGTTCTCTTGTTGGCTTTATTGACAAAGGGTGGATTAGTCTAATTACGGCCTGCTACAAATAGCTGCATATAACGTATAAAAAAAATCACCTTATGGGTGCTCCGTAGGGTAGCAAGATCTTGAGTTTTTTTTACAGTACTCGGGTACGTTTTAAAATTTTCGACCAATCAGCAAACATTATTCTGACAGCATAGCTGGGAAACCAATGAAAAGTGAGTGCAACGTTCTAGAACTTGACTTCGGGTTGACGCTCCCTATAAAAGAGCTGGGTACTGCTTCAAGGCGTTCAGTTGGCGCTACCTCCTGATAGAGTAGCACTGTACGGCTCTTGTTCCGTAAAACAACATCAAAAGGATGAAAAAAAAAACAATATTTAAAGAAGACGAAAAAAATCAATTTTTAAAGAAGACGAAAAAAACATCGTCTAAAAAAATAAGCCAAAAAAATAATATCCGAAGAAGGAAAAACATGCAAAGTAAAAAAAAACAAACAAAAATAAAAAACAATATCCAAAGAAGAAGGAAAAAAACATCCAAAGGGAGAAAAGAAGAACTGAAGGGCCAACGAGGTAGGAGGAAATACAAATTTCGTTTCAGCACCGTTGGAGTGCCAAGCCGTGAAAAGCATTTGGCCAGAAGACAAGGTAAGTGTTGTATCTGTTATTTTAAAACAGCGCTTTTCAAAATGCTGCTTTATAATCGTTTGAGATCGTTAGCCAGTGTGACAGCTGAAGGCTTTTTGAGTTTACCAACATAAAGTTTTATTTCTGTATTAGGACATTGTCAGGAACAATGATGTGTTCATCGCTATGATGTGGTCAAAAAGCGATGCATTGAATCTTAGAAACATTTGTGATTTTTCAAACGATGCTTTTCCTTTTATTTAATCAGTAAAATTTCCATCGGTTTTATATAGTGCCCCTTGAAATATGTCTTTAGCTCATTTTCCGGGCATTTTACTAGAATGCATCCTGAGAAATACACAAGCTCTGCTGCATTTCCGTGCCTCGATGTTTAGTGCCGAGTATAATTGTTGCAGTTGCCTTTTATATATTCCATGAGACCTGTTGGTACCAAGAGAAGTGTGAGACTGTCAGGGTGAATTTATCATACAATCGCACGCATAAATACCTGAGGGTTGCCAGTCCTTTTGCGTTGTTACAGGAGGACTAGAGCTGACGAGTGTGTTTCTACACACTATCAAGGGCATTGTAGTACAGTTTTCTCAGGTGGGAGAATGCTGCCGATCTCCTATTTGACAATACAGCCCTTGATATATTAGAATATTACAGAACTAGAAGCCTTTTGCAAGGAAGAATGTGAGAAAATCCCAAGTACAAGAACTGAAAGCCTTTCAGCTGGCTATAAGAAGCGCTTGTAAGCTGTGATATCTGGCAGAGGAGGTGTTACTAAGTACTGATTACGTAGGGTGCCCAAACTTTTGCAGAGTGCCATAATAATGTTTTTATTTTGTAATTTTGTTCAATTTATGGCATAAAAAGTAACTATTCATCAATGTTTGCTGAAAATATTGTGTATTTTTCCCCCAGTTCCTAAAGAGACTGTATTAACTGATATTGTTGCTTTTGTAATTGAAAAGATGTTATTTGTCAAGGGGTGCCAAACCTTTGCATAAGACTGTACACAGTGTGTGTATGTGTTTATGTGAGTGTGTGTCTGTGTGTGTGTGTGTATATATATATATGTGTGTGTGTGTATATATTTCTGTATATGCATGTGTATATATATATTTATATATAGTTCACACACATTCAAACTTATTTGAATACACATTCAAAATTATTTTTATTATTATTATTTTCGTTTTTTTTTTTTTTTTGTGTTTTAAAATTTTTTATTTTTGCAATGGAAATAAAAATAAAGCAGTCCTCCGTAGAGGAGGGGTGGTGGAGGGAATATATATATATATATACATATATATAAAATAATTGTCACACAACTGGGGTGACATGCCTATCCTGCTCACCCAATTTTAGTGCACTTTAGTTATGCATAATGACCTTCTAGTCTCGATACACCCATATATATATATGTATATATATATATAGTTTTTTTTGTTTTTTTTTTTGCAATAGACAATAAAAATAACGCAGTTCTCCATAAAGGAGGGATGGTGGATGGAATATATATATACATATATATAAAATAATTGTCACACAACCTGGGTGACATGCCTTGCCTGCTCACCCAGTTTTAGTGCACCTTAGTTATTCATAATGACCATCTAGTCTCGATACACCCATAAATATATATGTATATATATATAGTTTTTTTTGTTTTTTTTTTGCAATAGACAATAAAAATAACGCAGTTCTCCATAAAGGAGGGATGGTGGATGGAATATATATATACATATATATAAAATAATTGTCACACAACTTGGGTGACATGCCTTGCCTGCTCACCCAATTTTAGTGCAACTTAGTTATCCATAATGACCAACTAGTCTCGATACACCCATATATATATATATATATATGTACATATATATATAGTTTTTTTATTAGCAATAGAAAAGAAAAATAACGCAGTTCTCCGTAAAGGAGGGATGGTGGATGGAATATATATATATATATATATACATTTATATAAAATAATTGTCACACAACCTGGGTGACATGCCTTGCCTGCTCACCCAATTTTAGTGCACTTTAGTTATCCATAATGACCATCTAGTCTCGATACACCCATGAATATATATGTATATATATATATATATATATATATATATATATATATATATATATATATATATATAGTTTTTCTGTTTTTTTTTTGCAATAGACAATAAAAATAACGCAGTTCTCCGTAAAGGAGGGATGGTGGATGGAATATGTATATGCATATATATAAAATAATTGTCACACAACCTGGGTGACATGCCTTGCCTGCTCACCCAATTTTAGTGCACCTTAGTTATCCATACTGACCATCTAGTCTCGACACACCCATATATATATATATATATATATATATATATATATATATATATATGTATATATATAGATATTTTTTCTTTTTCTTGTGTTTTTTTTTCGCAATGGATATTAAAAATAAAGCAGTCCTCCGTAAAGGAGGGGTGGTGGAGGGAATATATATATACATATATATATAAAATAATTGTCACACAACCTGGGTGACATGCCTTGCCTGCTCACCCAATTTTAGTGCAACTTAGTTATCCATAATGACCAACTAGTCTCGATACACCCATATATATATATATATATGTACATATATATAGTTTTTTTATTAGCAATAGAAAAGAAAAATAACGCAGTTCTCCGTAAAGGAGGGATGGTGGATGGAATATATATATATATATATATATATATATATATACATTTATATAAAATAATTGTCACACAACCTGGGTGACATGCCTTGCCTGCTCACCCAATTTTAGTGCACTTTAGTTATCCATACTGACCATCTAGTCTCGACACACCCATATATATATATATATATATATATATATATATATATATATATATATATATATATGTATATATATAGATATTTTTTCTTTTTCTTGTGTTTTTTTTTCGCAATGGATATTAAAAATAAAGCAGTCCTCCGTAAAGGAGGGATGGTGGATGGAATATATATATAAAATAATTGTCACACAACCGGGGTGACATGCCTTGCCTGCTCACCCAATTTTAGTGCACCTTAGTTATTCATAATGACCATCTAGTCTCGATACACCCATAAATATATATGTATATATATATAGTTTTTTTATTAGCAATAGAAAAGAAAAATAACGCAGTTCTCCGTAAAGGAGGGATGGTGGATGGAATATATATATATATATATATACATTTATATAAAATAATTGTCACACAACCTGGGTGACATGCCTTGCCTGCTCACCCAATTTTAGTGCACTTTAGTTATCCATAATGACCATCTAGTCTCGATACACCGATGAATATATATGTATATATATATATATATATATATATATATATATAGTTTTTCTGTTTTTTTTTTGCAATAGACAATAAAAATAACGCAGTTCTCCATAAAGGAGGGATGGTGGATGGAATATGTATATGCATATATATAAAATAATTGTCACACAACCTGGGTGACATGCCTTGCCTGCTCACCCAATTTTAGTGCACCTCAGTTATCCATACTGACCATCTAGTCTCGACACACCCATATATATATATATATATATATATATATATATATATATATATATATATATGTATATATATATAGATATTTTTTCTTTTTCTTGTGTTTTTTTTTCGCAATGGATATTAAAAATAAAGCAGTCCTCCGTAAAGGAGGGGTGGTGGAGGGAATATATATATACATTTATATAAAATAATTGTCACACAACTGGGGTGACATGCCTTGCCTGCTCACCCAATTTTAGTGCACCTTAGTTATCCATACTGACCATCTAGTCTCGATACACCCATATATATATATATATATATATATATATATATAGTTTTTTTATTTTTTTCGTAATGGACAATAAAAATAACGCAGTTCTCCGTAAAGGAGGGATGGTGGATGGAATATATATATACATATATACATTTATATAAAATAATTGTCACACAACCTGGGTGACATGCCTTGCCTGCTCACCCAGTTTTAGTGCACCTTAGTTATCGATACTGACCATCTAGTCTCGATACACCCATAAATATATATACTGAACAAAAATATAAACGCAACACTCTTGTTTCTGCTCCCATTTTTCATGAGATGGACTTAAAGACCTACAATTCATTCCAGATACACAATATTACCATTTCTCTCAAACATTTCTCACAAATCAGTCTAAATGTGTGATAGTGAGCACTTCTGCTTTGCTGAGATAATCCATCCCACCTCACAGGTGTGCCACATCAAGATGCTGATCTGACATCATGGGTAGTGCACAGGTGTACCTTATACTGCCCACAATAAAAGGCCACCCTGGAATGTGCAGTTTTTTGCTTTATTGGGGGTCTGGGGACTCAGAACCGGTCAGTATCTGGTGTGACCACCATTTGCCTCATACAATGCAACACATCTTCTTCGCATAGAGTTTATCAGATTGTCAATTGTGGCCTGTGGAATGTTGGTCCACTCCTCTTCAATGGCTGTGCGAAGTTGTTGGATATTAGTGGGAACTGGTACACGCTGTCGTATACGCCGGTCAAGCACATCCCAAACATGCTCAACGGGTGACATGTCCGGTGAGTATGCTGGCCATGCAAGAACTGGGACATTTTCAGCTTCCAAGAACTGTGTACAGATCCTTGCAACATGGGGCCGTGCATCATCTGTCTGAGTGGCTGGTCTCAGACGATCTTGGAGGTGAACCTGCTGGATGTGGAGGTCCTGGGCTGGTGTGGTTACACGTGGTCTGCGGTTGTGAGGCCGGTTGGATGTACTGCCATATTCTCTGAAACGCCTTTGGAGACGGCTTATGGTTGAGAAATGAACATTCAATGCACGAGCAACAGATCTGGTTGACATTCCTGCTGTCAGCATGCCAATTGCACGCTCCCTCAATGCTTGTGGCATCTGTGGCATTTTGCTGTGAGACAAAACTGCACATTCCAGGGTGGCCTTTTATTGTGGGCAGTATAAGGTACACCTGTGCACTACCCATGATGTCAGATCAGCATCTTGATGTGGCACACCTGTGAGGTGGGATGGATTATCTCAGCAAAGCAGAAGTGCTCACTATCACACATTTAGACTGATTTGTGAGAAATGTTTGAGAGAAATGGTAATATTGTGTATCTGGAATGAATTGTAGATCTTTAAGTCCATCTCATGAAAAATGGGAGCAAAAACAAAAGTGTTGCGTTTATATTTTTGTTCAGTGTATGTATATGTATACATATAGTTTTTTTTGTGTTTGTGAAAACGGGTCTTTAATCGGGGAAACGGAGCGGGTAGAGCAGGACGGAACGCAGGCATTGACAAACTACAATGACGGACAGGGCAAACAGGTAAGACCAGGACTTAAAATAGGTCATGACTAATCAAAGTAATCGGGCAAAGCAGGAGACGATCAGGGAAGCACACGTGGGTAATCAGGGGGCGTGGCACACACGAGGAGCGGACAAGCCGGGCATATATGTATATCTATATAAAACCTCATTAATGAGGGACAGGGAACAGAACGGACAGACAGAACTGGCACAGGGGAAGGAGCCAGGACAAGACTTGACATAAGACAGGAAAGGCAGAGAAACAGATCAGAAAGGGGGACACGGAGGGAACAGGCAGGACAAAAGGACCGGGAGTGAACGAAGGGAACATCGGGGAAAGAGGAGCAGAAGCCAGAGGGACGAGGGACAAAGAGAGGAGGGACAGAGACAGGAGGAACAAAGCGAGGGGGAGCAGAGGCAGGAGGGACAAAGACGGGAGGCCAGGGAGAGAAGGAGGGGGAACCAAGAGGAGCCCGAGGGAGACCCAGCGGGCGACGGGAGGCAGCCGGAAGGGCTGCAGGCGGCCGGGAGGCCGGAGCCGGAGGGGCCGAGGAGACGGGGTGAGGGACAGACGCAGGGACGAAGGAGGGAGTCGGAGGGGAGACCAGGGAAGGGGACGAAGGAGCTGGAAGGGACCCTGGCGAGGGCAAGGAGAGAGGGGGAGCCGCAGCAGACGGCGACGTCCTCCGACACGCCAGAGCGGGAGGACCAGCAGGCGAATGAGGAGCCGCCGTCGGGGGGCCCGCAGGCAACCGATAAGACGCCGGAGGAGGGACCGAGGCAGGGCGACGAGGCCGCGGAGGGGGACCCGCAGACGACAGCCGACCCGGAGGGCCAGGACCCGCAGGTGCCGACCAAGCCCTAGCGCCGGCGAGGGAGGGCGAGCCAGGGGGCTGGGCGGGTGGGACCCCAGCCGTGCGTCTGTGTCCTCTCCCCTTATGGGACACAGACATAAGGACCTGCGGCCGGGGTCGGGCTCGTCGGGGTGAGGGTACCAGAGTCACAGGGGGAGAAGGGACTGGAGTGGGGCCAGGGACTGGAGCTGCAGGCTGCAGAGGGAGCGCCTGCCCGGGAGCTGCAGGCAGGGAAAGCGCCTCGGACGTGGGCGCGGTAGCTGCAGGCAGCGGAGACGGCTGCTCGGGCTCTGGGGCCGCAGGGGGCACTTATTTTATTATATAAAATAAGTGTCACACAACCGGGGTGACATGCCTTGCCTGCTTGTGGGATGAGGAAGACTCAGGGACTGGAAATGGGATTAAAACTGAAGATGTGCTCATTCCTTTGTGTATTTACAAATTTTCCTTCCGTCAGACATGAGGAGTTTGCTGCTATATTTGGCACTAATAGAGATTCTGATGCTGCTATTTTTATTGTCTATTAGTTTGTTATTATTTACAAGTTCTGTTGTGTTTTTGCATTTTTCTCTTCTGGTTAATTAACTGCTGTCTGTTTGCTGTGAAGTATGAGTGTGGTGAGTAAGACTCAGGGACTGGAAGTGGGATTACAACTAAAGATAACATGCTTATTCCTTTTTGTATTGTTTACAAATTTCCTTCCGTCAAACATGAGGAGTTTGCTGCTATATTGTGCACTAACAGAGATTCTGATGCTGCTATTTTTATTGTTTATAAATGTGTTATTGTTTCCAAGTTGAGTATTCAATAAATGCTAAATTGAGAAATTTTGTGTATCGTTTGTTATTATTAGTGTGATATTTTACCATGCAAATAGAGGGGAAAACGTCCAATTATCGGCCAAAAAAAATCAGCAGCATATATCGGCCATCGCCTGACCCTTGACTTGAAAAACCCATATCGGTCGACCTCTAGTAACAGTACATTCTGTCCAATTCATCCATCGAGTTAAGTCACACACCCACTTGAGGGGGCACTCCGGCAGACGTGAGGATGGGGATGTTCTTTCCGCTATAACATCCACTGCAGAAGTACATCTCGCTCCTGTTCACAGGGCTTACTTCAATGATGAAGCAGGGCTGGTTGTCTGGACAAGAAGTTGTCCTGCTGCTGGGTCTCGGTGCCGTTTTTCCACCTAAGCTTGAAGGTGGAAATGTGTTCCAACTTGGTCCCTGGGACTGCAGCATAGCCAAACATCGCGAGCAGCGTCGGCCACACCCACCACCAGAACCATCACACCGTCCTATACACATAAAGAAGAACTAAAACATAGAGTGTTGTGACAATCTATGCGTTAATGTTTGGCAGCATAGGTGATTCATTAAAATTATACCGAAGAATGGAAAATGTGATATTTAGAATATTTTTTGCCATTTAGTAGCTAATTTAAGCACTTACCCAATGCCTCAATTTGTTTTAGGTCAGTAATGTCTGAGCCAAAAGAATGAATGTATGAATTTAATACAATTCACCCACTCCCACCCACACACAAATCTGAAATTCAATTTAAGACACTTCTTAAACATTAGTGCATTAACAAAAAAGGAAAATCTTAAGAGATTCAGTAGGATTTTCTATGTTAGACTTAAGCTAATAGTTCAATAGTTTTTACATATTTCAATATACCAATTTGACTTTAATGTTGAAACAGATGCTAAAACATGGAATAATTTCATAACTAGAGAAACATGTTATTCACAAACACTAGCAAAGGTAGCTTATAGTTAAGCTTACTTAAGTCAGCAAGTCAGGCTACAGTGTGTAAGAATAGTCGTAAACGATAATTTGTCTCAGTCTTACATGACAGAATAAGTAAACAGAAAATATAAAATGGCTGAAACAGCGTCATTAACGCCAGCTACAGTAGAGGCGCAGAAAAGGTGTCATGACTGAAGTATTCCCAAACTCTGGAAGACCGTATGCGAGCCTTTTTTGCCGCGTGTTTCTCCAGAGGCTCCGGAGCTCCGCTGGTTGAGACAGCCATGTTGGTTCATGTGCAGGGGGACGAGCGGCAAATTTCTTTTTTGCAGGGTGGTAGGTGATGTCTCATTAATATTTATGAGAGAAGTGCTACATGATTGGCCAGTGCATGCCAGTGCATGCCCAAAATGGTGCGGCACTGCATCCAAGCCTGCGGCACTCAGAGTCACAAATACAGTGGAAACCATTTGTAGTAATTACGTCTGTCTGGCTGATTTCCAACTAATTGATATTTGTATATTTATTACATGAATATAAGGTAATATAAGGTAATAGAAGAGGTATTTAATGGTTTTCCATCTGAGGAATTTGCAAAAAACTGCAGTGCATGATGGGTCGGACCTAAAGGCTGCCTTAACGTCCTCATCTGTATGACGACATACATCAAGACTAGGAAGGTGCATAATGTTCATGTCTGGTTGCGTTTGTTGGTCCAGAAAGTAATTCAATTTCGCCATGTAGGTTACGTTCTTAAAAACTGCTTGGATATAGCCCGATTATATGCTGTGGGCCTTTTAATTTCTTTGTTTACCAGGTAGGCTACCTTCTTTAAACTGCGTTTTGTTAGACTACATATTTAGGGAGGTCTTTATAAATTTATAGTAGTCTTCATAAATATGTGCATAGTTTAGCCTAACCCAGCCACTTAAGGGAGAAAGCCAGCTCAACTAGGTGTCGGTCCCAAGCCCGGATTAATGGGGAGGGTTGGCGTCAAGAAATAAAGAGACTGTATCTTCACTGCATGACTGATGTCAAAATGTGTGAAATATGTGGTTGTATTAATAAATGCATTAAAGTAGGTTAATGATTCTGTGCTGTCTAAATTGTATAGAAAATTTCTACGTATAGCCAAACAAATCTCCTCCTGTTTGAAAAGGCATAGAAAAAGCAATTTAGCCACTAAAACTTTACAGTTTTTGTGAGGGACAGTCGAATTCTCTCGTTTCTCTCGTCAAGTTTTTTTGTGATCCTGCACCTACACTTTGCCGGCCCCAGGAGGATGGGCTCCCCCTTTGAGTTTGGTCCCTCCCAAGGTTTCTTCCTTCTTGGGAGTTTTTCCATCCTATCGGCGCCTATGGCTTACTCACTGGGGGCTTTGGGTGGGCATGATATAAAGCAAAGCATTTTCCCTCCCAGTTTCCTCCTCTGGTCCACATTGCAGGACCATCAGCCATCAGAAACAGTCAGACGGTCTCCTTCAGCTTCTTTAGTGTCCTTGGAAGCCAAGGCAGTTTTAGGTCTGAGAAGAGGTTTATCAGAAGGACACATATTACGTCGTTTGTCCTGAAATGTAACATGGGGAGGAAAAGTTAAGCGGTTTAGTCAGATTGGAGTCGTTTATTCAGCAGTGGCAGCGCCAGTGACTTAATGCTACAGGTGCTATAGGGGAGTGAGATTATTTAGAGCGGGTGCTTTAGCTTTTCAGCTTATGTAGATGGTGTATAGAAGCACACAGCACGATAAGCTACAGCATGGATAAAATAGGATAAAATATGAAATTCTAACGTCTAGCTCACAGAGCCTCTATGTGTACTTTGAAGAAAAAATACACTACAAGTATGCTGTAAAAACCGCAAAAATGTCTTACACAATATACAGATTTTACAGATAGTTAAAGAAAAAATGAAACCAATATTTTGGGGGTGCTGTGGGGGTACTATGGTCATTGGAGGAGGAGCTAGAGCCCCCCCCCCCAAGCTTTTCCTTGGTGCTGCCACTGTTGTTCAGATTAAAAGTAACATTGTCATTAATAAACAGTACTCTGATCAAATTTTTGCATGTACAAACACAATCAAAGTTTAACCACATGTTTAGACACAATTCACACACCTGTTACATTTCCATAATGCTAAGACTCTCTACACTTACTTCATCCACTTTCTTGTTTGGTACACAGTCATTTGATGGATGTGTAAGATCATTACCAGACCGTCTGCTGCAAACTCTACAGTTAATGAATGGCTGCAAAAACACACAGACACACAAAAACAGTATTTAAAGAGTGGTGGGCAATAAATACAGTGAGAGAAGGTGTAGTAAAGATATATCTAATGATTTAAGGCAGAGCTGCTGGAGTGCAGGGTTTAATGACACAGAACAATTTTAGAGGAAAGAGCTTCCAAAGCAGGGTCACCATAAGGCTATATTATACAAAGCAAGTTCATCTAAAAGTATGAACAACAAATCCCGTTTAACTGAACACTGCTCTGTATTAAAATACTGTCCTCCGATCAAGCTAAGTGGTCCTGTAGTTCACTATTTAAAGAGGTAAATTTAAAGGGTAATTCACACTGCACATCTACCCTGCTCTGACCAGGTTTAATTACTGGCTTTCTAATTAAAACAAGAGTTAAGTCCTGCCCTTTCACCACAAAACACCACACTGCCATTTAAGGCTGATTTCAACAATGAGTTTTAGTTAACCTGGCTCGATTGAGTTAACTCTGGGTATGTAAAACCCGCTTTGTAGTACAGCCCACAGGTCTTTAAATAAGGCCAGCTAGGGTTCATAGCTCGAAGCATAATCTACAGGTCACCCCTCAGATGATTAGCATTTGCTTCTGCCTGGTAATCCAGCCTTTAAGCCTGTAAACCTACTAAAATTTGAGAATAAGGTGAAGGAACTGGCTCTTTGAGGCCACCTATGTATTTGTTACTTTATTGTTGGCTAACTTTCCCCCGCAGGGCATCAAAAAAGTTAACATGAACCTAAATTAATTTGCTAACTGATATGTCCAATGCTCACAGTCACAGTGACTCTTTACTTACCCTCTTGTCCATGAAAATACAGTCAGCCCGATGGTCTGTTGCAGTTGACTTTGGACATTTTGTTGCTCTCAAGAGAATCTCAATGTCAATGTATTCACTGCTGATCTAAATCACATAAACACGTTATATACAAAATTGCCTACAACTGTTTTAAAGGCAATATAACAAACAATAATCACCCAAAAAATGGCAAACTGTCACAGACTTGACTGCAGCAGATTCAGAGAGAAACTGTGAGAAGGTAAAATTGACCAGGGCTGAGATATACAACCATCACTTTCATTGTGAAGAGACATTAAGCATCATATGCATTGAAATTAAAACATCAAAATCAATGTGATACTCATTAGTTCAGCTTGCAGATGATGAAAGTTTCACACTTTTGTAAACACTTTCTCAGCAGTTACCTTCGGACGGCCCTGGATGTTATAGAAATTCATGTGCTGACGGGTTCCTTGATGAGCATTTTCGACTGCGAGTTTAATGGCCGTCTTGTGAGTGCAGGGAGACTGTGGTAATCTTGCTGGGCCTCTGTGGAGATAAGCAGAGCTCCA
Organism: Brienomyrus brachyistius; assembly: GCF_023856365.1. Classification (NCBI taxonomy): domain Eukaryota; kingdom Metazoa; phylum Chordata; class Actinopteri; order Osteoglossiformes; family Mormyridae; genus Brienomyrus; species Brienomyrus brachyistius. The sequence continues at coordinate 66,677 of NW_026042673.1, forward strand.
TAAGCCAAAACCAGAAGCAGCAGGCGGGTCATCTTCCTCTCAGCTTTGAAGGGAGAAGCAGGACTGAGGACACTGATCTGTGGTCCCCTTATCCAGCACGTCCAGGGGCGTGTCCTTCACTCGAAACAAACAGACCTTTGAACAACATTGGAAAACTCTTCAGGATGAATTGAGGCAGGTGGTCAAGTGGGTTTATTGTTATTTCAGCAATATACACAGTACACAGTGAAAGGAAACATTGTTCCTCCTGGACCACGGTGCAACACAAAGAAGAAAAACAGAAACAACACAAGATGACACAAGTGCGGGCAAGATAGAACTATACAGAGTGAAAGGAGCACAAACAGAGGGAGAAAGTGCAAGATAAACACAAGAGCAACAATACAATACTACAGGACAAGACAGCGCAGTCAAGAACACAGAGTGCAGCCAGAGCTAACCTGAATAGGGGCATCAAGGTTGCCAGGCAGGCAGAGAAACAGAAAATAGAGGTCTACTTCACATACAACAACCCACAGTGGGTGTGGCAGGGAATACAACACATTACAAACTTCAAAGGCAACAACACCGTCACTGTTAACAGCAACGCCCTTTTAGCAAAGGAGCTAAACAGCTTCTTTGCTCGTCTGGAGGAACACAGAGCAGACATAGCCACACTGCCCCCTCCCCCAATCTCCAGCACTCACAGACTCCCTCTGCAGGAACACCACGCGAGAAGGCACATTGCATCTCTAGGTGTGTGGAGTTTAAGACAAGGCAAGTGATGCTACGATAATATAATTCCTTGGTAAGACCCCACCTAGAATATTGTGTGCGGGTTTGGTTACCATACCTTAAGAAGGACATTGCTGCCTTGGAAAAGGTGCAACGTAGGGCAACGAGAATGATTCCTGGTCTTAGAGGAATGTCTAATGAGGAGAGGTTAGCTGAGCTGAATCTGTTTAGCCTCGAGCAAAGGAGACTAAGGGGGGACATAATCCAGGTGTTTAAGATTCTAACAGGTCTGGATGCTGTTCAGCCAAATGGCTATTTCAATGTTAGTTTAAATACCAGAACTCGTGGCCATAAGTGGAAATTAGCTGGAGAACATTTTAAAACGAATTTGATGAAGCATTTCTGTACACAGCGTGTAGTTAGAGTATGGAATAGTCTTCCTGTTATTGTAACACAAGCTAAAACCCTGGGTTCTTTTAAATCAGAGCTAGATAAGATTTTTGAGCTATTAGCTAAGTTCTCCTCAAAGGAGCTTGATGGGCCGAATGGCCTCCTCTCATTTGTAAATCTCTTTGGTTCTTATGAGTCAGCTTACAGAGATGAGGTCCAGAAACTGATAGGTTGGAGTTCAGCAAACAATTTGGCACTAAACAGCACAAAGACAAAGGAATCACTGACTTCAGGAAGGATGGAGGCGACACTGGCCTGCCTAGATGGATGGATGGATGTTTTTATTGACATTGTAAGTACAATGAGATTTAGTTTGGAACGCGCCAGCAGCTACACAGTATATTTACAATTATATAGATTGTGAGGCATAAAATAAGGTGTGAGTAATATAACATAACGACATAATATAAGTAATCATTAATTAATCATTACAGATGGTATGAGGTGTGAACCGCTAGGCTGCTATGGCATGTTTGGTATCAAACCGATGGAAAATCACTCCAGTTTCCAAATCTGGTCAGTGGTTACCACGAAAGTGAATATATCAAAAGTTACACCAGCCTAACGAAAATCATCAATACAAGGGAAATCACTCTGGTCATAAATCTCAAAAGGACTGATACAGACCCCCTTCCGAAAGCCCGCCAAATGGATGGTCAGCCATTGGTCCAGGAGTCGAATTCCTGGTCACTCCTATTCACGAACTTTACACTATAAAACCTGGCACCTCAGAACAAAGCCAGGAGAGGAGAAACAGAAGGGAGGAGAAAACAAAAGACCATCAGCACGAAGAGAGGCAGAGAACATCAGCCCAAGAGAAGAGAAGCCCACAAGAAGCCCTCCTGAAGCCTATCAGTGAAGACCCAGCTGGACAGAGAACTGCAACCAAGCCCAAGCTTCACCAGGAGAGGGAATCAGAGGGGCTCCACTCCAACAACCGCTGCAAACACCGCGCCTCCCTGAGTGCCATCACCCATCAGCTCATCAGCCTCCGCAACCAACTGCCAAGACCCCCCCCCCCCCCCACTCTGCAACCAAGTAAACAAACTTCCTTTCATTTATAACAACCTAAACTCCTATTCACCTGCTATATTACTTTAGGACAGTATTTCCACAAATTGCTTGCTTTGCAGAACAGTATTTTCCCTTTTAAGGTTACTCATTTTAAATCTGGTCATTGCATTTTCATGATTACATTGTTTGTGTCCACTCCGTTATTTCGTGTTTATTGTTTGTTAGGTGTAATGTCTGTCTTATGTTAGTTATAGGAATAAATGCATGTCTTTTACACAACTTCAGCCTCCGTTCATTGAGTGCTCACAAGAATCCCTGCCTGTGCGATCTACGCTCTGAAACCTCAAATTCGCCTGAAATATCGCGAGACTCTCTCTCATTGGCCGTGAGGGGAGATTCGCTACCGATCGTTTACATTACCTGGTGACGCAGCTCGTTGGACAAGCCTTCTATTCTAACCCAGGTTATTACGTGATACTGGTTATTAATGAGTTCCATTTAAGTCACACATTAACAGACTCACGGTGTTTCGCAATTGAGTTTGAGCCGACCATTCAGCATAAAAATTGGTTAATAATCACAAGGCACAAGGTTTAAACTTATTCTGAGCACACAATTTAAACTTTTTATGACCGAACGTGCAGTGAAGAAGCGCTACTGTCAACTGGTTGCAAAAGTCGCACTCATGGCAATCTGAAGGCATTTAAGCGGGATCATATGGGCTTATTATAGTTATTTTTATTTCTATTATTAGTAGTTATATTATTTTGTTTTATTTTCGGTGATTTCATTGTAGTTCTTTCGTATTAAACTGCAGTAAACTTTAACCCTATGTCTGACGAGATTCTCAGATGTAGCGCTTTGTTTCCAGGTTCAATTCGGACGAGTGTCTCCGTTTCTATATATCCTGGGAGAGATCTCTCTATTAGCGAACGGGAATACTTGTTATGAGGTTCTAACCTAAATTATGTTGCGCTTGGACATAAGACCGATAGCTTAGTTACCTATCAGGATCATACTCGTATGTGTGTGCCTGCTTTAGACAAAGCAAGTTTAACACAACTTTGCGCTGTGAGCCAAGTGTGTGTCATTTAGAAATTGGGAGTCTCCTGTGCTTGAGACCCGCCGTGGTTAAGCACCATTTGCGACGAGATATAGTGCACTCACAATTTAAATCTGTCGCCGTAACGCGTGCGCCGTCTCGCTTCAGTAATTGTTTTAAGGGGTTTTATACTGTGCAAGGCACAGAAGAAGGCCACAAGCAGCATGCGCATGCATTAAATGTGTGTGTCACTCATCTAGCGTCGGCAACCGCCTAGCTATATCTTTGGTTACCTCTAGTGGTCAGGCATAGAACTACCACTCCATTTCGAAATTGCGCCTCTAGTGGCCAGGCATAGAACTACCACTCAATTTCGATATTGCGCCTCTAGTGGCCAGGCATAGAACTACCACTCCATTTTGATATTGCGCCCCCGGTGGTCAGGCATAGAACTACCACTCCATTTCGATATTGCGCCCCCGGTGGTCAGGCATAGAACTACCACTCCAGTTCGAAATTGCGCCTCTAGTGGTCAGGCATAGAACTACCACTCCATTTCGAAATCGCGCTTCTAGTGGTCAGGCATAGAACTACCACTCCATTTCGATATTGCGCCCCCGGTGGTCAGGCATAGAACTACCACTCCATTTCGAAATTGGGCTTCTAGTGGTCAGGCATAGAACTACCACTCAATTTTGAAATTGCGCTTCTAGTGGCAAGCCATAGAAGTACTACTCCATTTCGAAATCGCGCCTCTAGTGGTCAGGCATAGAACTACCACTCCATTTCGATATTGCGCCCCCGGTGGTCAGGCATAGAACTACCACTTCATTTCGAAATTGCGCTTCTAGTGGTCAGGCATAGAACTACCACTCAATTTTGAAATTGCGCTTCTAGTGACAAGCCATAGAACTACTACTCCATTTCGAAATCGCGCCTCTAGTGGTCAGGCATAGAACTACTATTCCATTTCGAAATCGTGCCTCTAGTGGTCAGGCATAGAACTACCACTCCATTTCGAAATTGCGCCTCTAGTGGCCCGGCATAGAACTACCACTCAATTTCGATATTGCGCCTCTAGTGGCCAGGCATAGAACTACCACTCCATTTTGATATTGCGCCCCCGGTGGTCAGGCATAGAACTACCACTCCATTTCGATATTGCGCCCCCGGTGGTCAGGCATAGAACTACCACTCCAGTTCGAAATTGCGCCTCTAGTGGTCAGGCATAGAACTACCACTCCATTTCGAAATCGCGCCTCTAGTGGTCAGGCATAGAACTACCACTCCATTTCGATATTGCGCCCCCGGTGGTCAGGCATAGAACTACCACTCCATTTCGAAATTGGGCTTCTAGTGGTCAGGCATAGAACTACCACTCAATTTTGAAATTGCGCTTCTAGTGGCAAGCCATAGAAGTACTACTCCATTTCGAAATCGCGCCTCTAGTGGTCAGGCATAGAACTACCACTCCATTTCGATATTGCGCCCCCGGTGGTCAGGCATAGAACTACCACTCCATTTCGAAATTGCGCTTCTAGTGGTCAGGCATAGAACTACCACTCAATTTTGAAATTGCGCTTCTAGTGACAAGCCATAGAACTACTACTCCATTTCGAAATCGCGCCTCTAGTGGTCAGGCATAGAACTACTATTCCATTTCGAAATCGTGCCTCTAGTGGTCAGGCATAGAACTACCACTCCATTTCGAAATTGCGCCCCCGGTGGTCAGGCATAGAACTACCACTCCATTTCGATATTGCGCCCCCGGTGGTCAGGCATAGAAGTACCACTCCATTTCGATATTGCGCCCCCGGTGGTCAGGCATAGAACTACCACTCCAGTTCGAAATTGCGCCTCCAGTGGTCAGGCATAGAACTACCACTCCATTTCAAAATCGCGCCTCCAGTGGTCAGGCATAGAACTACAACTCCATTTCGATATTGCGCCCCCGGTGGTCAGGCATAGAACTACCACTCCATTTCGAAATTGCGCTTCTAGTGGTCAGGCATAGAACTACCACTCAATTTTGAAATTGCGCTTCTAGTGGCAAGCCATAGCAGTGCCACTCCATTGAAATTGCACCTCTAGTGGTCCGCCATAGTAGGTTAACAACATCTGAGTTGGGTCTCTGGTGGTCAACTGCGGTGATACAACACGCATAATTGGACACACAGGTTCTTGCCTGAAAGCAGGAATCAACTTCACAGACTAAATCAGTTTGATCACAATACATTAACATCCAATTAGGTTATTGTTGCATAACTAATTGATGTTTACAATTGAATAAGAAACACAATTCATTTGGTTTGATTCCCGTTTAACCTTTTTGATTTATTTTAGGTTTTATTTCACCTTATGCTTTCATTCATTCCATCTCCCCCAACAAGGGGACTTGCATAGAAGTTCAACCACTATTAACAACAGTAAACCAGTTACGTACACAATCCCATCAGGAAGTCGTTTGGATGTGATCAGTTGAGCCCTTCGGGTGCTGGGTGCTTACCATTCGCTCTCTGTTGGTTGAGCTTGTCTGTGGCTCTGCTGTCACTGCTTGTGATCGTACAGTTTGTCAGAACCGAAGGGGAGTTCTCAGCAATTGGATGCCCAAAAGCGTGTCAGCCCGGCTACACCCACTGACTCATTACGGGCAAGGCTGACAGGTACCTCAGGCGGTCATTACAACTTTTGAGCAGGACTTCGTTTAGGGTGAGTTCTGAGAACGGCCCTAGCTTGGACTCTCACTAGGGTGGGTGATACCTGAAGGCAATTTTGCCAGCCGATAAGCTCCACCTGGGTTGTCTCAGTTGTGCATACAGAATACGCCCTTCCAAGTTAACATTGCTGGGGATCGGGGGAGTGGAAGCCGGACTCAGGCTTGCTTGGCTGGGAGAATGATTCCTGGTCTTAGAGGAATGTTTAATGAGGAGAGGTTAGCTGAGCTGAATCTGTTTAGCCTCGAGCAAAGGAGACTAAGGGGGGACATAATCCAGGTGTTAAATCTGGTCATTGCATTACATTTTTTTTGTATCCACTCCTTTATTTCGTGTTTATTGTTTGTTAGGTGTAATGTCTGTCTTATGTTAGTTATATCCATCCATCCATTTTCCAAACTGCTTATCCTACTGGGTCGCGGGTGGTCCGGAACCTATCCCGGAATGTGGAATGGGCACGAGGCAGGGAACAATCCAGGATGGGGGGCAGCCCATCACAGGGCACACTCACACACAAATCGTGATTATATTATTGCACTATACTGTATAAATAAAAAGTAAACTTAATACCAGTTGTGGTAATAAAGTGCACAGAGAGTAAGAGAGAGTAGGGTTTCACATAAACGTATGTTCATTAGCATTTAGTATTCTGATGGCTTTGGGGTTAGAAGCTCTTATTAAATCTGGTTGTTCTGCAATGCATACTGCGGTAACGTTTACCAGAGGGCAGAAGTTCAAACATCTCATGTGCTAGGTGCGTGGGATCTTTTTTAAATATAATTATGCATATGTAGAACTAGGGATATGATCCTGTTAAGTATGATAGTTCTGTCTCATTATTGCAGGATCGACATCCATAGTAACTGTGGTGATCTATCCATTTGTGTGCATGTCTGTGTGTGTGTGTGCGAGCGGGTATACCTATCCTACCCCATAGCGTGATAAATACCTGTTTTTTTTTTCCCTTATGGGGACCACGAAACTGAAAACCAGGAAAACTCTATTTTATAAAAATCTGTGACTGCTGTGGAAAAACTAAAAATGCAAAACCTCTTTTATTTTGCTTGGTTACTTATGGTTATGGTTAGGGCAGGGTGGGGGTTAAGATTGTCATAGTTAGCGTTAGCATTTATCCAATAGAAGTCAATGAGCGGGCCCCATAAGGATAGGTATACCCTATGTGTGTGCATGTGTGTGTTTGTCCCATATTGCCTGGGCTTCAGGATACCTCATAACCCGGAACTTCATCAGAAGTAGTTAGAAAATGGATGAATGGATGGATGGATGGATGGATGGATGGATGGATGGATGGATGGACAGATCAATAAAAGTACAGAACATCCATTTTACAAAGAACCATCAACACTAAATGTATGCACTGGTCATGCTCCTGGAAATTAAACTTCTTTTCTGAAAAGCAGCATGTTCATAAATTAGCTGCTGTTATACCTTGGGGGAACAAATGCAGATGAAATTGTAAAACAAACTGCAGTGGCAAAACAGTTCTGGCTGCCTGTGCTGCCCTGCCTGCCCGCCCTCCTGCCCATTACGTCCTGCCTGTGCCACCCTCCTGCCTGCCCTCCTGCCTGTTTACGTCTTTCCTGTGTGCCCTGCTGCCAGTTATTCTGTATTTACATCCGGACTTAACTAATTGAACCATATAAACCATATAAATCAGGACTTTGTTAACGTGACTTCTGACCTGTGGAGGATGGGCTCCCCCTTTCACTCTGGTTCCTCCAAAGGTTTCTTACTATGACTGAGTTTATCCTTGCCAATGTCGCTTTCTAATTTTTCAGGCTAGATCTTGCTCACTGGGACAATTGGGCAGGGACAAAGTAAAGTGCTTTGAGACAATGTAAGGCTATGAAAATGTACTATACAAAATAAAGTGAATTGACTTGAGTAATGTGGCACAAAGCAACCCTTCTTTGCCACAGGAAATGTCTGGTGCAATTTCTTTTTTAATTGTACATGTCAATTGCATAATACCCTAAACTAATTCATTATTATTTCTATTATTATCATCATCATCAGTATTTCATTAGTATTCCATGGTATTTAGATTTTTCAGGAATCAGTGTGTGTACTGTATACTTTTTAATTTATTTGCACTATGTGTAGTGTCTCTGCAGCTGTATATACTTGCTGCATTATGCACAAGAACTTCCCTCAGGCATCAGTATAGTTAATCAAATGTAATATTTCTTGCTTGTTTATTAAGTTGTTTTAGGTATTTTGTGTGTTCCACTTAATTTAGTGTAATTAGTCCTAGTTGACTCAGGTTTAGTTAGATTTTTCCTTCTGTTGTTCCTCTGCATCATGCTACTGTCATAAAATTTCAATGTCTTACCTAACTTAAGAGTTTTGTGCATTGTGTTTTGGAGAGAAAGAAATCATTACTTTTTTTCTTTAGATTCATCCACTGATTCTATCACCTATGACACATTCCCCCTGAATATTTGTTTGTTTATTTATGTATTTGCTTGGGGGATGGAATTAACAAACAGAAATAACTGAATGAATCAGGGTAGTGAAAAACATTTATAAACTTATCATTTTGGTATTGGTACGATCCTGTTCTGGTTAGTTAGCCGAGGGAGTAAATCATCCGGAGTTTCATCTCTCAATCTCCTCCTACACCCACTCAGCATCACAGTATGGACTCCCCAATGCAACTGATCTGCACGTATTTGTACTCTGGGAGGAAATTGAAGCCCCCATAGGAAAAACTCAAAGCCTACAGACATATGCACAAAACCAGGGGACATGCTCAGTTCTGCAGGCCTGGAAGTGTGAGAGAAGGCTATTTATTGAGTTTCCCCTCTGCCCCTGGTAAAGATGAAACATGCACAAGTCATTAAACACACATATACTTACATGAAAGTCTGACTGATACTGGAGCTTCCAGTGCCCGTAAACCAGGTACTGGGGTACTCCATTTCCTTCTTGATAATTAGCGCCATTGAAAAAAAAACGGTGCCTTTCCTAATATTAACTGACTCTCAGACAAATGTACTGCTTGAAGACCCTGCCACTATTCGCATTTTCCAGCAGGAGTCACAAATCTTCATTGCATTCAGTTTATTCTCAGATGAGCTCATGCATGTTTCTATGTGCATCTTTACACTTAAACAAATACAGCTAACCTCTGTTGTTATATTCCATATATATTTGTCGTGACTGGCCTTTTTTCTCAAATGATGGATTTCTGAAACTAAAACTGACAGTATTCTAAAATATTTATATTGCCACATCATCGACACATGTTCTAATATGACATAGCATTCCCCTGGACCATAGTGCGACTTAGAGACAAGATATAACATGCCCTTCACGGTAAAACACTAGATAGGTGCAACACTTAATGTCAACGTTGTCAATGTCAATGTTGACTTAATGTCAACGTTAAATTCATGGATTCGCAAATTAAGTAACACGGTTACAGTACAAAAACGAGCAGAGCTGTGTATGGCATGACTATCTCGCGGCGGCGACAAAATATGCTTATCCTTCTAATTATTCAGAAGAAAATATATTTGCAAGCACAGCCGTTCACGGCTTTCGTACAAAAAGCTGTCACTACGCTACAGGAAGAATACACGACCAATATAGGATTTACACAAGTCTGCTTCTTTTGTTTTATTTAGTAACAACTTTCACAAAAATTGACAGCAATACTGCTAAAAGTGCAGATCTGTTGCCAAATTAAATAAACAAAGAAATTAATCATAAAAATATTCAAAGTATATACAGCCAGGGGCGCCGCTAGCAATTTTGGGCCCTATGACAAAATATGAGGTTGGGCCCCCCTATCACACCCATTCAGATCTCTGGGGGCCCCTAAAGGGCGTGGGCCCTTAGAATTGTCCCAACTTTCCCCCCCTTAGCGGCGCCCCTGTATACAGCTAACCATTTCCAATCGAAAAGTACATACAAGTCTCCAATATAAGTTATACAATGGAGCGCAGATAAAACTTTTAAATAGTAATTAACCAAACTATATAAAGAATACAAGTTTGAATACAGGTAATTTGTATAAATTTTACTGTGTTCAGACTGAAAAATCAGCACCAGCCTTACACACATTGCAGTTCTGCTTTTTTCTTCTTTTAGCATAATTACCCGTTTCACGTTCACGAGGCAGAAGATCCCTGCAAATGTGAAAATTCACAAGTAACAGGCACCATTAACCTCAAGCCATAACAGTCTGCTAGCCTGAACAATAGCAAAGTCTATGTATTACCAATTATTACGCAGGTTGTCACTTTATCAAATCATGACTGTTACTAAGAAGTGGGAGTGAAACGCGTGTCACGAGATCTCGCGATATTACAACATGAGTTTCTCGTTGGAGCGAAAAGCGGTTTCACGAATGCGCTGCAAATTAGCTGCTGTGAATATGTTGGCATCTGACTAAATTACTATAGTAGATACCCCAGACACTTTTAAATCTTTTGTGTGGCAGCATTTCGGGTGCCCGGCGGAAAATATAAATGGCGAAAGGGAGACAGACAAAACACGAACCATCTGTAAGGACTGTAGAAAGCTAATGCCGCACACAGCGGCTAATGCTACTACTAACTACTATGCAAAGCCATTTGCAGCACCATCATAGCTCTTTATTTAAATTCACTGCACCGGTGAAGAAAACATTTTTAAAAAAATGTTATGTTTATTATTGGGTGCTTTCCACTTCATGCACCCACATACAGCGCTAGCTTAAAGCAATGCATTCTGGTCCTGACGCAATGCATCATGGTTATATTTTTTATCGCCCGTTGCATTACGTCACCATGTCACATGGTACCAAAACTCCGCGAGAGCAAGACACATCAGGCAGCACCTCTTAGCAGGCTGCACAGGCTGGATCCGCCTCCATTACGACACAACTTTGCCCTTATTGGCTTAAGATTTTAGTTACATACATGACGTTTGTATATCTGCTATTTCTCCCGAGAAGCAGGTAAAGCGGTAACTGCTTTTCAATTAATTTACTTGGTAAAATTAAATTTAAATAAATGATATGAATATTGTAATAGTACTCGTGAGCTTTGTTTGTTGTTAGTTACTGTAATGTTGCGCTGCTTTATTTGTTTAATCGTCTTGTCTGTGAAGACATTCAAGTTAATCAAATAAGAACTGCACTGTACACTGTACATGACCATAAAAACTTTGAATCCTTGAAATAAATGTTTTTGATCTTTTCCTTGGCAGTTATCTTTTTACACAGGGCCTCTATGTACACAATAGTTATTTTTTTCACGACTAACAGTATGGATCAGGAGTTGGTTATTGTAAAAGAAGTAATGTGCATGCAGGTGATATTTGTATAGATTTATATTTACCCCTAGGTGATAAGTTTGACAGTCATTTCTTTTACCGTTTGGCCTCTCGGTTGAACATAATAGTGGCGCGAGCAGCTCCACTTGGTTTTTTAAAAATACTCAGCCATGAACTTTTGGTGAACTCAGGTGAATCCCTTCCTTCAGTAGTAAACCTTGGTAGTTTCAGCCGTTTACACATTGTCTCACTAAAAGGTTGATAATATATTTGTCCTTTTACATAGTGATAAAATATACGCGATAAAAATGTGAATATTCATAGATTCAGGACTAACAAAGTAGCTAACAGAAACTCAGACTAACAAAAGGTGCAAATACATACTCAGTTGGTTCCATTGTGTTGATTACATTATAATGTTTACATTGTAATGATTATATCATGGATATTTGGCATACTTTTTATAAAATCGTAATTCTTATATTCTGCGTTATATAGTGCTAAATAATATTCCATAGATGGATGGACTTTATTAATCCCCGTGGGGAAATTGTGTTTTTTATGTCTCCCTCAACTTACTCTTTGTGGAGTAAGTTGTCCGCGAAGTGCAGCTACCTGTTGGGGCGCCCAGGGAGCTGGGGGTTAAGGGCCTTGCTCAAGGACCCACAGACGTGCTGAGGCTGGGTTAGTTTCAACTGGTGACCTCATTACAGGCACAAGGACTGACCCCTGCCCCCCAACTGTGTATGAGTAGCATTTATGCTGTTTCTTGAGTGTGAGCTAGTACATAAACCAGCTAGTGCTCACCATTGCAAAAATACTCTAGCTTTCTGTCATACACATTTTTTTATTTTCTTACATTGTCCGTTTTTGTTCATAGTCTGTAATATTCTGAATAACGACAATGTAGAGGAAAAACAGATTAAATTCTCCTTGTTTGTAATTTCCCCATGTAATCCACTGCCTTGTGGTAAGAGGTGCAAAAGTCAGACGCGTTGAATGATGAGGATACGATATTGAGTTTAGTTCTTGAGAGGATTTATTCATATGATATTTTAACACACAGTACTTTGAACTGGTTTGTTTGGCGCAAAAGGGCCGATATGCAGACACCATCACACATGGCAAATACGGTCAATGACTGTTTCACTTTGCACCTTCAGCCCTGAGCCGCGTAATCTCAGCACCTTTAATAACAACCATTGCTGCCTCCTACAGGTGGGAATACACTTAGACAATAGTAAATATCACTAAGGCAGGCAAGTACCTCTCGTTTCAAGTGTTGCAATACTATATAACATTATATTATAAACAATAAATACGAATAAATAAAAACATTAAACAAATAAACATAATCAATAATATTCATGAATAATTATGCTTAATATACAAATAAAAGAATAGCTCCTGCAGATGATTTCAGATAACTACTGGAACAATGAGTTCTGGAGGGGAGCAAGCTCTGTTACATGCTATAGAAATGTTGATCTGATTCCTTTCATTATCAGATTGTTACCACTGTTAAAAACCACAGATATTGTATTCTGATTGTATGCATTTCCTTATTAGGGCATGTCAGTTACTTCTGTTAAAAAATCCGTTTATTCTGACGTCGTAAATTTCCTGATCAGAGTTTACCCTCTTTAAAGTGATGGAGGTCCACTTGTGCGAAAGATACATCGATATGCATATGAGATTTCGTTTGTGCCAAAAATATGTAAATAGCACACAGTCCATGTCGACTGAGCATGTGACAAAGAATTTTTCTGTGACAATTCTATTTTGTCAATGAGTTTGTCTGTGGAGCCCCTGAAGGGACCTAATGGTGTCCGCTAATTAGATACCCAGAAATAAACTGTGTGGCTCCTGCCCAAGCATTGCTGCCCAAACAGCAGCTTCCTCCTTATGCCACCGAGGGAGGAGTAGCCAGTGGTTCCCCTGCCCCTTCCCCTCTCCCCCCTGCAGACGAGGATCATAACCATTCAGCACCCGACTCTACCTCCTTCTCGGTGAAGAAGTGCCGTGGCGAAACACTCAGGCAGCAGGACGAGGTAGCAGAAATTCTTGCCCCTATGTTGGTATGTCCAAATCCTCAAGGGGGAGATAAGGTTTGCTCATCTGACACTGTAGATGAAGGAGTTGAACATAAGAACATAAGAACTATACAAACGAGACGAGGCCATTCGGCCCATCAAGCTCGCTTGGGGAGAACTAAACTAATAGCTCAGAGTCGTTAAAATCTTATCTAGCTCTGATTTAAAGGAACCCAAGGATTCAGCTTGCACTACATTATCAGGAAGACTATTCCATACTCTACACGCTGCGTAAAGAAGTGCTTCCTTAAATCCAGCTTGAAATGTTCTCCCGCTAATTTCCACCTATGGCCACGAGTTCGTGTATTTAAACTAATGCTGAAGTAACTATTTGGTTGAACAGCATCCAAACCTGTTAGAATCTTATATACCTGGATCATGTCCCCCCTCAATCTCCTTTGCTTGAGACTGAACAGATTTAGCTCAAGTAACCGTTCCTCGTATGACATTCCTCTAAGACCAGGAATCATTTTTGTGGCCCTACGCTGCACCTTTTCTAAGGCCACAATGTCCTTTTTAAGATATGGTGACCAAACCTGCACACAATATTCTAGGTGAGGTCTCACCAAGGAATTGTATAATCTTAGCATTACCTCCCTTGACTTAAACTCCACACACCTGGAGATATACCCCAACATCCTATTGGCCTTTTTTATTGCTTCCCCACACTGGCGAGAATGGGACATGGAAGCATCAACATACACACCAAGGTCTTTCTCATGATCAGCTACCTTTATTTCAGTGACACCCATGAAATACCTGTACTTTATATTTCTGCTCCCTAGATGGAGTACCTTATATTTATCGACGTTAAATTTCATCTGCCAGGTATCGGCCCAGTCACTAATTAAATCAAGATCCCGCTGTAGCTGCTGAGCCACTAATTCAGTATCTGCTACACCACCCACCTTGGTGTCATCTGCAAATTTCACCAGTTTACTGTATATATTGGTATCCATATCATTTATGTAAATTAGGAACAATAGTGGTCCTAAAATCGAACCCTGCGGTACCCCACTATGAACGCAAGCCCACTGTGAGTTGAAGGACATTGCCAGTGACCTGCTGGACCCCAGGCAGAACAGGCCTCACCATGCGACAGCCCTTCAGAGACTGGTCCTCCTGCGCATGGACTGGGGCATGATGCATCAGTTTAAACAGGAGCCTGGTAAATCCTGCGAGTGCTACACCAAGCGACTGATGGCAGCATTCTCCAACTACAGTGGGATGGACTCCACAACGGACCGAGAGTGTATGTGATGTAAAATACACTAAGATAGGTAAAAACTCTTTTGTGGACTAAGTAAAACAAACATTTTATGTTCTAGTTTTCTTAAAACTACTGAAACAAATAATTGGCTACACTGCAGTTCCGCTGTTTTGTTTGGCACCCCTGCATGTCGTGCATTGTGTGGAAAAAACCTGAAGGCTGAGGAATGTTACGTAACACAGCTAGAATGTAAAAATCTCTCTCTGGTGTAATTCACTGCATAAAACCAATGGTGTTAAGTGTGATGTCTTCTTCATAACACTCCCTGATGTTTGTGTCCGTGACCATGAGATAGGGTGGGCTGCTTTCTTCCTTCCTTTGACTAGTATTCCTCCTAAATTATTCATCTGTATTTGCTGCATTGGTACTTGATGTGCGTGTGCCTTGTGTCACGATCGCCATTTAACGGGAGCGGCGGACGGGCAGGAAACAGGCAAGGCAGGCAGGATACGGGGATTTATTAGGAACACGGGGTGCAGGAAACATCTCACGCAGACGGACTTCAATGACGGACACTGAACTCTAGTAAGACATGAACTCAAATAGACAGGACTGATTGAAAATAATCGGCACAGCTGGGTACGATCAGGGAAGCACACGTGGATAATCAGGGGGCGTGGCACACACGGTGGTCAGACTGTCCGGGACCTCCTCGGGGACTAGGGCAGGAAAGTCTGGAGCTGGGTCAGGGACAGGAGTGGGGCCAGGAACAAGAGCCCCAGGGGGCACAGTCATTTGAGGCGGAGGGAGCGCCTCGGGCGTGGGCTCTGGGGCCGCAGGGGGCAGCGGGAGGCGGCTGCTCAGGAGCTACGGGCAAAGCAGGCGGCGGCTGCTCGGGCTCTGGGGGCCGCAGGGGGCAGCGGAGGCGGCTGCTCGGGCTGCGCAGGAGCTATGGGCGACGAAGGCAACTGCTCAGACGCTGTAGCAGGAACCCAGGACTTTATGCTCAGCCCACTGCTGTTAACTCCGATGACTCACAACTGAGCAGCAATGCACATTTCGAATTCCATCATCAACATCAGGCAGATGACAGACTGTTGTGGGTCTCATCAATAAAAACGGTGACTCAGCATACAAAGAGGAAGTGTGATGACTATCGGACTGCTGCAGAGCCAACAACCTGTCTCTGAATGTTGACCAATGAGATGGTTGTTGACGTTAGAAGAACACAAAACACAGAGTGGACCACTCTCTGCTGCACATCGATGGCTCATCTGTGGAGATCGTAGAGAGTACCAGATTCCTTGTTGTCCATCTGGCGGAGAATCTCACCAGGTCCTTCAACATCAGCTCCATAGTAAGGAAAGCACAGCAGCACCTCTACTCTCCACGGAAGCTCAGAAAAGCCCATCTCCCATTCTCACACTCTATTGGGGAACTGTTGAAAGCACCCTGAGCAGCTGCATCACGGTCTGCTTTGAGAACTGTGTCGCCTCAGATCACAAGTCCCTACAACAGATAGTGATGACAGGTGAGAAAATCATTGGGAGTATCGTGTTAGAGAAATATGTACTTTTTTTATCATCATTTTGCTAGACGCTTAGAAACAACACCCTGCCGCAGCTTGATCTTAATTGAGCAATAACACGTCTCAAGAACTGTCGCTTGAATATTTCCACCCCATATATGGTGACAAACAATGTTCAATGTCAGTTGCATATCCTGTTGTGTACCTCAATAAAAGACACTGCGAGGGGAGTTACTCTTTCGAAGTTGGCTGAGTTCGACTGAGAGGCTGACACCTCGAGGTCAGGACCGGGCTTCCCTTTGCCAAGGAAAAGTGGTAAAAATGTCCCAAGGATCTTGGTTGATCATTTGAATGCAGACAATGTTAGGAATTTATGATCATGTGGGAAGCCAGGGAGAGAATGGGGGTTCCAGTTGGCACCACTATGGTGATAAGGATAAGATAAGGTGATAAGAATTGAATTACAATGATCATAAAAGTCTCCACCCTGTCCTGTCCCGTCCCTGTCTCAGGATCCTCACACTCCAGGGGGTCACTCTTTATATGTAAATTCACTCACAACACCTACACACAACACCTTGGTGGGGAGGGCCTTTTTGGGTATAAAGGGGGGTGAAGAACTGTCTTCAATTTGTATCTGAGCTGCCTTTCAGTACCCGGTGTGTCTCTACACTGTATTACATTGTATTATTTTTGCTGTTCAATAAACCATCATTTTGCTGAAACTGCGGGAGACTCTGCAAGTGGATTCCCTACACCTTGCAGCAAGTACTAACGTCATCACAGCTGTCTGCGTTGTTCTGTGTTCAGAGACTGGTTTGTTTCCAGCGCATCTTCAGAAGAAGATAACCCTAACATATCTCTCCCCTCCATCACAGATATTCACACCACACACTGCATCCGCAAAGCCACCACCATTGTGGATGACCCCACCCACCCCTCACATTATCGTTTCACCCTCCTGCCTTCTGGAAATAGGTCCCGGAGCATTCGGGCCTTTACAGCCAGACTCAAACAGCTTTATCCCCCATGCCGTCAGACTACTGAACTCTCAGGGACTAATCTGATACCACACACACATACACTCATTAACACACTTTATTATTTAACTACTATTTTTTATCTTATTGTCGCCAGGTTTACAGTTACTTTTATTTATTTTTATTGCTACCTCATTGGACAACCAAACTGCGCCTTCACAGTACTGGTTTTACTGTGCTGTTTGTGCTCGTTGGTGTCAGTTGTCCTCTCTTTTTGCACTGTCCTGCAATGTTTGCACAGTTTTTTGCTCATTATGCACCATACAGTATGTTGCTAGGTTGGTATGTGTTAGTCTTCTGTTAATTTAAGTAGCACCTTGGTCCGAGGGAAACAGTTTCTTTTTGTAACTGTACTATACTCAACTGTGTAAAGTTAAAAATAACATTAAAGACCTACTTGACTTTTACTGAACAGGTGCTTAAAGTGAAATTACTTGCTTCTGGGAAAGAACTCCAGCTGAAATTCTGTACAACAATTATGGGAGACATATGGGAAGGACGCGGTGTCAGACCTGCCCCAGTGGGACGAATGTGGTTTTCCTAGTAACAGCAGCTTCAGTCCCAATCAGATAAGCCAGATGCGTCTGAAATTAGAGGAACGGGATCAGACTGGTTGCTCAGGGACTAATGTGGTAGAACTAAAACAGAGACAAATTGGACGGTGTTTCAATTGTGGGAAAATGAGACAAAGCAGGCAGAGGAGATGCGGGTGGCAAAGAAGCATGAGATAAGGAATGCAGAGAATGTGGATGAGGGTGAGACTCCTGTGAAAACTGTGTATTGAAAATTAGGGCCATAGTATTGTCATCCATCCTGTCAGGGTATGGAAATACACTGAGGGTAAATGGCCTAATGCAGGAAGTGTCTTAATCCTATAACATCCAGCTGATTCAGGCTGTGGGGGACAGTGTAGTACTGCACTCTTCTGGCTGGGACCTTGAATAAATGAATGATATGTTACATTTATACAGCCCTTTTCTAAGATTACACAAAGAGCTTTACAGAAGCACTGGGGAGCCACTTCAACCCAAACGTGAGGCAGCAGGGAGAGGGGGCCCAGGCAGAGAGAACAGCCAACAAGACGGGTGCTTCCACAGACAGGACGGGGGCCCCGGCAGACCAACGCTGACGACTCCTGGGACCAAGTCAACAGAGCAGCTGTCGTCATTGTGACTCACCCTCATACATCCATCCATTGTCTAAACCGCTTATGCTACTGGGTCGCGGGGGGTCCAGAGCCTATCCTGGCAGGATCTGTGCACGAGGCAGGGAACAACCCAGGACGGGGGGGGCAGCTCATTGCAAGGCACATTCACACACCATTCACACACACATGCACTCCTACGGCCAATTTAGCAAGAGAGAACATGCAAACTCCCCACACATGTGACCCAGGCGGAGACTCGAACCTGAGTCCCAGTGGTGGGAGGTAACAGTGCTAATCACTGCACCACCAAGCAGCCCCACCCTCATACATGATTTCTGATTCTTGATTTTAATCCCCTTTTCTGTTTTTGGCAACATATAAAGTGCTGTGAATGTCACTGTCAGATTGTCATATCATCCTCCAGTTGTCCCTTGTCACCCTGGGATGCACATTGAGTGTTTGCTAAATATTTTATCTTGTAAGTGTTCCTGATTTTTTCCTGTGTTTTAATTTGCAATTCTCAAATTTCATGACTGGCATCCGTGGGGACGATAATTAAACCTGTTAACTCTGCACTTCAATTTCAAACTGTTGGTAACATGTGTACATATTTTTGTCTGATCTTTTCACCACCAGGTGGCGATATAGCAACTCCAGAGTTATTGAAGGCTAGAACAAAAAAAACACAGTAACACAGAGGTGTAGCTAAAAATTCTGGGCCCCTGACAGAATGTCACCTTGCGCCCTCTGTCGAATTTTACATTCTGTGAAAGAGATTATGTTGAGCCATCTTCCAATGTAATCCAATCCAGCTCTTTATTTGAAAAGCACTTTAAACAACCTTATGGACCAAAGTGCTGCACAAAGGAATAAATAAAAACATTCACACACTTAAAAACGAAGTAAAAGAAATTTAATAAAAACCAAAACATTCAATGTGAGTAAAAGGCCATTAATAAAAATTTAAAAAAATCAATTAATTAATAAAGAAAAGGCTAAGATTAAAATAAGATTTACTATTAAAATTAACATCTCACAATGTGTCAAAGGTGAAGGAGAAGAGATTAGAAGAGATTTAAAAACGGACAGAGGGGATTCCTCTCTAATGTGAAAAGGCAAGTCATTCCACATTTTAGGAGCTGCGACTGCAAAGGCTCGATCCCCTCTAAGCTCACGCTGAGTCTTAGGAACCGTCAGGAACAGCTGATCAGCTGACCTGAGAGAGCGGGTGGGGGTGTAAGGGTGAAGCAGCTCACAGAGGTCAGATGGAGCAAGACCACTGAGGGCTTTAAAAGCAAATAACAGAATTTTAAAATGAATCCTAAATGTACGGGCAGCCAGTGGAGTGAGGCTAAAATGGGGGAGACATGCTCATATTTCCATGTGCGGCAGCATTTTGAACCTTCTGGAGGTGAACAATAGTGGAGCCTCTAACCCCAACATAGAGGGCGTTACAGTGGTCCAAACTAGTAGTGACAAAAGAGTGGATTACTGTCTCAAAGTGCTGCCTAGAAAGAATTGGCTTTATTTTGGCCAACTGCCTCAATTGTAAAAAGCTTGACTTGACAACTAACCTTATCTGAGTGTCAAACTTAAGGTTGGTGTCGACTTTATGTGTGTGATGTGTGATGACTGGTTTACAATATTGTTCCAAGGAACCTAAAATTACAGTGGAGGTCAGAGGAGTGGAGTTACCAAAAACCAACACTTCTGTCCATTACCTCCCCACTTCCTTGTTAGTTACAATATTTGTTCTGCATTACTGTACTGCTTTGGAGCCTTTTGATATTAAGGTGAATAACACAGGTGAAAAATTAAGGTGAAAAAAGAGACAGATGCATTGACAGCAGTCGTGGCCACACTTTGGACTGGGAGTGTAAGAGCAAAGGAAACTGAATCCACTATGTTCTGTCCTGTAAATTTTTATTAAACACCACATGACACACATACGAGTCCTGTTTTAACTTTCAGGGCTGATGGTCTGCAGCCTGGCTTGTGTTCTACAGTGCAGCGCAGGTGCAGTCACTGTGCTGAGCCCGGCGTTATATTAATGACGCAGCCTTTCACACTGACCAGTGAGAAATAACCTTGAAAATGACTGTGCTCTTTGTGGTTCTCCTTTTTTCTTACCACCAAGCAAGAGACTAAACATATTTTCTACTTATCAGTTATCAGAAATCAGAAATGTCATGCAGTAATCAGAGGTTAGACAGCAAGAATGACTTTTGTATTTTTATCTTTTGTCAATCTTTTATCCAGCGACTACTAATTCTCATCGGGGTCTGGAGAGGGTGGGACCTGTCCCAGGAAGCACAGAGCACAGGCCTGCATGGGATGCCATTCCACACAAGCAAAAACAATTAAGATGGTCAGATTTGCCTCACTGTGTGATTTTGACTGAAAGATGAACTAAGCACAGTCTTGTGTGTATAAAAATGCGTAGATTCATTTAACTTTAACAATGAGATTCTGCAACATGACCTTATAGTGTTAATGATCGGTATCTTACTGGTATTAACTGAATTATGCAAAATTCTACATTATTCTATATTATTGCACCCAAATTGTTCATACTGGACTAAATGTAATTACTGACATCCTGGACATACTGCTTTTTAGGTTTGAATTTAAAATGTTAGTAGACAAATTCATGCTGTCAATAACATCTCACTTGCTCACCCACTTTTAGATAAAAATACCCTTTGTGGTTTTTCTAGTGAAGCAGTGGGCCTGAGCTGAGGACCTGATGGTTGTGTGGTTTTCGCTCACTGAGAAGAGAGACACAAACACCCTGCTCTCAGTCCGGTCAGTCTTCCTGTAAAATGCAGAGGTGAGACTGCTAGTGGAAAATTACTGACTGCAGCGTCAACAACACATATAAACAGCAGCACAAACAAAATGTTCCACAAATGCAGGACATCTGTATGCTTACAGCACACATCAGACACGCTGACCCTCAGCACTGAGCTCCTCCAGGCTCTGTGCTCTCCCTCTCTCTTCAATTTCTACACAAATCACTGCTGCTCCAGTGAAGATCCTGAATTTTGCAGGTGATACTACTGTGTTTGCCATCATAACTGAAGGTGATGAGTCTGCCTACAGACTGGAAGTCGTACTGCTGACCATCAGTTCTGAACTCACATTATCCCAAATGTCCACATGCTTAGACTCCTCTCATCATCAGGGAGGAGCGTCCCTTGGCACTGTAGAGTAGATGGATGAGAGCAGGCTGATAACAAGGCTGTCATCAATTTTATGTGACACCTCTCACCCCCCCAGCAGACTATGGAGGCCCGTAAAGGGCAGCTCCTTCAGTAAGAGACTCAGACACCCGGCGTGTGACAGAACGGTAACCGCAGGTCATTGGGCCCACAGCAGTCAGGCTTTATAATCTGCACTCTGCTCATTGAACTTTTCCCTGTTCACTGTCTTCTGATACAGTTTCTATCTGCTGCTGATCTGCAATATTGTTCCTCCTTATTCACTGATGTGCAGTGTTGCATTGAGCCAGTGCATTATGCCCTGTGTGGCAGCTTCCTTTGGGAGGCTAATATCTGGCACATGAGCAATAATGTTACATGCAATAGGATTGTGTATAAGTTAAGGATTGTGTATAAGTTAATTTTAATATTCCTATAATATTCCTCTGTATGTAATATATTCTTATTTTTTGTTTCTATTATTACCCTATATTTATATATACATCCATTTCTTTTACATTCATTAATGATGTTGTTTGTTGTTTTGTGCCCCACTGCTCTTGTAACAAGCCTCAGTCTTGACTCTCCCCTTTTAAGGTCTTGGCCTTAAATCACACTCGATATAGGTGGTGTCGTCCCCATCACCCTGACCAGGATACATGCTGTAAGATTAATGGATGGTGTTTATCTGTGTGATGAAAAAGAATGTGAATAAAACAAAATGTACCATTATAAATGGGAGCCCTAGGATGTGTGGTGGTTAGAGATGTGGACTGATGAGAATTTTGCTTTTCTAAAGTTCTGTTGTGAAAAACTGTACATTCCGTTCCATGTACAGTAGTGATATGTAGCAATCATGTGCTCCAGTCAAATGTCCAGCTGCATGAATAATAATGGTGGCTTGTTTGGATAAAATAACTTAGGCTGAATACTTGAAAGCGTGACCTGGGTGAGGTAGAGAGGAAACAGGGTCCTTACAAGAAGCAGATATTGTTCTGTCTGTGTGGTTTTTACTCTTTGCAAAGTGAGTCCAGCACAGTGCAGTCAGTGGGTCAGTCTTCCTGAGCTGCATCTAACAGTGGAAACATCTGCAGCACCTGCAGAGAAGCACTCAGCAGACAAACAAACCCAAACAGCTTACAGCTGTATGTCACTTTTGGACAGAGGTGGACAAAGTACACAACTTCACTACTTGAGTTAAGTATAGATACTCCTCGTCAAATAATACTCAAAGTTTTTCAGTTAATTTTTTACTTCAGTTAAAAGTACTGGAGTATTTGCATCTAAAAATACTTAAGTATTCAAAAGTACATTATGTTTTTAAATGCAAGACATTTTTCAGAACCTAATGACTCCTGAACACCCCACTGAATACACTGACTGGCTTGTACATCTTGTAGAATAAAAAGCTTGTGGAATATGATACAATGACTATAGAAACACAACTGACATAACAAAAGTACAGCCATTGTCATTTTCATCTTATTTAAACACACCCCACCCCACTCACACAAAAGAGCATGGTAGTGTTCTTACAGAGCCGTAGCAGTGTGTGTGTGTGCATGTGTGCATGTGTGTTTGTGTGTGTGTGTGTCTATGTGTGTGTGTGTTTGTGTGTCTGTGTATGTTTGTGTGTGTGTCTATGTGTGTGTATGTTTGTGAGCCAAGTAACAAGACAGGGAGCAAGAAACAAAACTCCTCTTTCTTAATTATCCACATCGTTATTAACGACACAGGTATATATACAGGTACATATACAGGTACATGTATATACTCAAAAATACATCCAGAACACACAATTAAATGAATAACGTAATTTAAGAACACTTGAAATTTTCATTCAGTTTCTTTCATCTGTTTAATATAATCGATCAGTCCCTGTGCGTTTGCCACAAACCATTCAGCATGGTACACAAGGGAGACAAGTAAGCATGTGTGACATCAAAGAACTGATTGCAGCAACTCAGCCTTTCCACAACATTAAAGCCGCTTATTCCCCCCCATGCCATGAAGAAATAATCTCTGTGGCTCCCCTCTCCCCCTCCCTCAGCCCCCAGTCTGGCTTGAACATTTGCACTTCCAGTAAAAATGCGCCCCAAACACACTGACACCAAAACTCAGCACCGGTGCTCCGTAAAATCCCGTGATTCAGTCTCAGAAGCACTGGCTCCCCTGCCCTCCTCTGAACATTATTAAAGCTACACCCTGAACACTCTGTGTGACTGACATGAATGAAGAAGCATCTTTATTCATAATCTCTGTAGCGGAGGTCAGAATACAGAGTGTCATTATTCCCGTCTTTCTTCTGTCTCCTGGGTTTTGGCTTCTTAAGGTTCAGGGGCAGCGTAATTCAGTGTGTCACTCGTCATGGCACTGTGGAGACAAAGATGGCAGAATTGGATGATCAAATCGGTTTGCTATTACCTATTTTCACAAAATAGCACTTAAAATGCTGATCCCAGGATGGAAATCAGTCTGAGGTTCATTTGTTTTACTGACGATTTTGTAATTTGAAATATTTATACATACTTGCTTGCGTGACCATTCCACTTTTGATATATCACTGTTCTTTTCATCTGTTTAAAATATATAACACATCAATATATTATTTAATTTCGCACGGTATCATACCGTGGTCAGTTAACATTCCAAATTTTCAAGCAATCAACATCCTTTTTGTCTCAAAAATGAAAGTAAAAATGACTTCTGTCAATTTAAGTGTGCATGATTGGATACGTGTCATTTGTTCTCATATATCATATATAATAAAATTGCTATAAAGGAGATCTTGGTAATAAAAGTTATTGATATGCAACTTATTGCAACATGTATATTTCAATAGATTTTGCAAAATATGAAAGATATAATACAAAAATGTAAATCTTACAGTACAAAAAGGTTTATATAAATAAGGTGAGATTTAATAATGGATTTTAAAACTGTATTACCTGCAAGAGTGGTTTTAATATGAAAATGTTATCTATCATAAACAATTTTATATTTCTATAATTTGTTAAAATCTACATTTTGTCCTTCTGAGTGCATAAAGCCGGGCAGCGTACCTGCACAGTGTGTACAGGTCAGTTTACATCTTATACAAATGAGAGCAACGTTCAGAATAATGCTGCAAGATAAAACTATCAGCAAGCCAGAGTGAAGAGGATCCAGCAGCTTCTGAAAGCCTGTAACAAAGAGATAGATTTCAGCATAATGATATAGAGACACATTTCCCATTTGCTTACATTACATTAGTTAAAGATCAAATCGATAACACATTACAGCAGTTGTTTTGTAATAGTCCATTTTTTAACATGAACTTCTAGTATTTTGCATTTTAACAATTTATATTAATATTTGAAATAATTATTAAATTAGGCTCCGGACCCCCCCGCGACCCAATAGGATAAGCGGTTTGGAAAATGGATGGATGGATGGATATTAATATTTGAAATAATTATTAAATTAGGCTCCGGACCCCCCGCGACCCAATAGGATAAGCGGTTTGGAAAATGGATGGATGGATGGATAATTATTAAATTAACATCTGTGTAATTTAATTTAAGCACTTAAATTAGAAAATTCATTACATTAAAAAAAGAAATAAATGTCTTAATAGCAGAATAAGCTAAATAAACTTTGAAGCAGATATACTCTCCACACTGGGTGCTACCATCTATATCCAGCTGGTGTGCCGTTCCCAAACAGCATCTCCCCACACTGGTGTTACCATCTATATCCAGCTATGTGCCGTTCCCAAACAGCATCTCCCCACACATGGCCACAGCGCAAGTAGTAAGTCCCAGCATCGGAGAGGCTGAGGTTCCCCTTGGGGAGGCTGTAGACGCAGCTCCGTGTAGGAGATCCAGCCTCAGGGCTCTTCTCACACTCATCACTGCTGTTTCCATGGCTGTAAATGACTCCAGGAAGGGATTCTCCTGATCCTTGTCTGAACCAGTAAACACTGTGTTCTCCTGCACAGCTCCCAGTCTCTATCGTACACTGCAGGCTCACAGAGTCTCCTGGCTGCAATGTGTCAGACACAGGCTGCTGTACCACAGTCCTGCTGGAGTCTTTACCTGAAAAGCAAAATAGTCATGATGACAGCCCTTTGAGAATACAATGGAAAATACAGATCCTCAAAAATTGTTCTTACAGATTTTTGGGAACTGAATCGATGTTCTTCTAGCCATCCAAGAAATCAGTAACTTCTTGGAGAACAGCTGACATTCTTCTCTCTTTTTATTGTATTACTGCTTATTAGTATATATCAGGTAACACTATACATTAACTGCACCTACATAATACCTAAATAAAAATTATATGATAATAACAAACATTATAATCATATAATGTCTTGTATTAATGTATGAAGGTAGATGAATATAATTAATTTCAATTCAAAAGAAATGAAGTGTGTAAAGTGTACTTTATATTTTCATGATTTTCGTGACTTTACATTTGGTTTATGTTGCCCCTTTTCCACAGGAAGGTATTTATTGTTTTTGCATATTTAGCTCTTGATGTGTTTTGGTATTTTTGAGCATTTTGCTGTAGTACCTGCATAATTTAATTCAAGAGCCGAAGAGCTGTTTGCCCATTACTAGTTTGTCTATCTTTTAACATTAAAGAAAAAGTATACATAGTAAAAGGAATTACTTGGTTTCGTAGGTTCCTCCTATTTATTTTCTTATGCACACAAAAGTAAGTTTTTCCGTTCAACCATAGCACTACAGCGAAAAGCAAAACGTCATGGCAAATACAATTATGCTTTATTCCAATACACATTGCTAATTTTTCATTATTATTACATTTATTCAGCATAATATCTTCAAAGGTTTCATGATTTAATTGCAATCTTCTGGCCTGAAATCTTTTCCTGCTACACTGAAGACTCTCTCAGCGTGTGCAGAGAAAGCTGCAGCCAAAGGGTTGGCATCCTCTGATAAACATGGTTGGTTCAGGTATCGGTGACATTATGTGAACCTTTCATGGCAGGAATAGGGACTAGTTTGACTTTTGATGCAGGAAAGTGTTTGGGACGTTTCTTAGGTTAGAAACTGCCGTCACTGCAGCCAACACTGACTTTTAAGGAGAGACACTCAGCTCTTCCTATGAGCAGATCCACCATGGTGCACAAAATGACAGTATAATTATTATTTTAGGTGACACTTCAAATGTTGCATTATTTCATTCTTTACAAAACGACATTTTTATAACAATGATGTATAACAATGTTAATGTGTTTATGTATAATTCATATTTAAATTAAAGTTCATATTTTAGTTAAAAGCTACACCTACAGTACGTATATGAACTTGAATTTGAATCCAAACCCTTTTCGTTCTTCTTCTTTAAATTCAAATATAAATTTCAATGCCACAACCTGTTTTCAACCACAATTCAAATGTAATTCAGATTAACAAAATGAACTGAAATTCAAGTTCATATATGTATTCAAAATCCTGAATTTTAGGATACGTATTTGAGAATTTCATTCTCAAATCAGTTCTGAATGGTGCACATCCTAGTTCATATGTTAAATCATGCATTTTTTTTTTCAGAGTGAATACACACTGACTGCTCAGATAAATAACGTCAAAAATAATTTTCTTTTGTTGCTTAAGATTTTTGCACAGGTCCTATACTGTATATAACAACTCAAACATTTTTTTATGTTATTTGTTTTAAAGAGGCTGCAATGTGTAACATTAACATCTGTATAAAGAGAAGGTTAGGCTTTTGGCTGACAGCAAGCAAAATGCAACAAATTGTATAATAATAATAATAATAATAATAATGAATGATTTTTGTTTGATGTTTAGAAAAACATTTATGGAACAAAGCAGACAATAAGGTATCTTGCTAATTTTATATTGACAAACAACTAAACTGTCAAAATTATTTTGCAGGGAATAATCTTACTGACATTATAATAAAGCAATATGAAAAATAGTTGGAATCTCATTTACCTGTGATTATGACAAAGGTTCCATTCCCGAAGGTGACCTCATGAAGAAACACAGCAGCACAATAATACACTGCAGAATCTGACGGCTCCACGTTACAAATAGTGAGGTTAAAACTCCCCTCTGCATTCAGTAAGGGAGTAACGTTTTATGCTTTTTATATTCCTTGTAAAATTCACCAGGTACGTAGAGAAGTGCTTTCGCCATGGGCTGGGGCTTCCGACCAACAGCTTGCTTAAACAAAGTAACAAAAGTTGTTTCTCCTTGACAGAAGCATGTCAGGGTCACACTGTCTCAAGCTGAACCCTCATCAGGTGACTGGGCTGAACAACATCTGTAGTCAGTGCAGTGTCTGCAAAAACAGAAAAACAAAAAAAATCATAATCAAATAAGACATATAATAGTAATCTAAATAACTATTAACTATGATGCAGATTAAATGGCCAAATTCCACTGATCACATCATACAGATAAATGAAAATATTAAAATCCCAAAATAATTTATATTATAGGGCCTTACTAATGAAAATGAGAAGACCAAAGAGTCTGAACATTTTTGTGCTTCCACTGTTTAGAATAAACTGCTCTGCTGCTAAGTGAGAGATCATGGTCGTGGTCGGGATGAAAGGGCAGGAAACAGAGAGGAAACAGAGAGACACACATCAGGCTGATCTGATTGGCTGTTCACATGGGAACTTAAGTAACAGTGAAAAAGCATTTTAATGTGCACTTACATGACGTTTATTAATTTACTCCTTTACATCCAGTTAAAATGAGAACAATTAGATAAACAGGAGCAGATACTGAGCATATAAAGTTCTTTGTACAGAGTGCTGAGATACTGTGGGAGAGCATTTGCTAATCATCTCTCTCAGACAAGCTCAGCACAGTATGAGTCTGTTATCTATCTGATATTAGACAGTCTCTCATACAGTAATAATAATTGATACTTTATTGGTCCCTGTGGAGAAAATTGTCTTAACTTCTCTCTCAACTTGCTCTCTTTTTTTTAGAGTAAACAGAGTAAGTTGTCTGCGAAGGGCAGCCACCCATAGTGATGCCCAGTGAGCTGGGGGTTAAGGGCCTCGCTCAAGGACGCAGAGATGTGCTGTGGCTGGGTTTGAACCAGCGACCATCTTATTACAAGCACACAGGCATTAGATCTTCTAATCACACTTAAAAGGCAGATTAAATGTTCTTTCCACCATGCAAACAGAATGTAAATTGTAGCTTTACTGCTTAGATTTACATTCACCGACATTTGCATTTAAAACAAGCATTTTAAGTGATGTACATGAGAGTAAATGGTGAATCAGTTTATTTGCCACTCTACACATTACATTGGCGCCCATTATAAGTAACTGTACAGTGACATTGCAGTTCCTCAGTTGCTTTGATGCATTTCTGGAATCACCCTTAACATCTGCAAAACTGTAAGTGCATTTCCCAAAACAATTCGTGCAAACAGCACCACACAGATGGACTGTCTACAAAAAAAGTCATAGAGGCCACCAGCAGCCCGAATACCACACGTAAGGCCGTATGTTAGGATGCTCTCTATGGCAGAGCGGTAGGAGGCCACCAGCAGCCCGCATACCAGACCGTAAGGCAGCATGTTAGGATGCTCTCTATGGCAGAGCAGTTGAAGGTCCCGATCAAGAAATCCGACAAGTTTCCCAATAAGCCAGTAACCCCGCTTCATAGAACAGGCCACAGGACTGGTTTTGGTGAGATAGTCCGAGTAGTAGGTAGAAATCAGGATGGAGACTGAGTGTGGGTCTAACAGTGAGCAGATGTAGGACAGAATGTAGAGCCCTCTGGTGGAGTGCCTGTGCATGACTGAATGTATGGTTTGGGTCTGATGGTCTGAATAGTTGGTAGAAATAGGCACCTTCCTACCTGATGTGGTAGGTCTAGATAAGGGGTCACCAACATGGTGCCCCAAGGATGCCCCCAATGACCACATGAGTTGCCCGTGGACCTGTTCTATAAAATAGCACAACTCACCAGCGAACATCATCTAAAATTTAATTTTGTCCTGTTTCTAATCTATCACATTTGCATTTATATAGATTTGAAATTGAATATAAAAAAGCATTTAAAACATGTTTAATCATGCATGAAGTTTAGACATTTTAGGAGGGCGTTTAAAACTGATATCAAACTTCGTATGGCTCAGTACCCGTGAAGTAGCTCTCCGTTTAAAAAGGTTGGTGACCCCTGGTCTAGATCTTGCAAGTTTGTTTGTACTGGCTGTGTGAACATACTGTAGCACTGTTAAGAATATGCAACACAGCCTGAGTTGGGGATCTGCTGTATGCATCAGTAATATAATGCTTTGTCCTTTTCTAGGCTGTTCATTAAAGACATAAAGCCTGAAAGTTTTCTGAATGGCATTAATGAAATTGAGCACCTGCCCCCACCTGCTGGCCAATTTATTAAAACATTGAAATCGCTGTCTGCACAGGCTGACGTGTCATTTATGTCTGATAATTTTCTATGAGTCAAACGGCAAGAAAATGACAAGAAGTTAAAAACATGGAGTTAGATGAAGGAGAAAAGATTACAAATTTGAAGATTATGAAATCAGGACATGTCAGCTAAGTCAGCCAAGGTGGGTCTTAAACAAATGGACGGAAGTATGAGCGCTAAACTTAAACGGTTCACTTGTAACCGCTGCCACCAAATTTCGTTAAATTGCTGGGGAGGTCCAGATACATGAGACAGGAATAGAAGGATTATTCTTTATTAATATACAGACGAGGGTTACAACCCTCCCTAGGGCAATAGAAGGGGATACCTGCCACGGGACATTCTAAAACGCTTAATGTGAAAAATGCGTAACGCAACTTAATGTATTAAAACAGTCACCACAAATCACCAAATTTCTCGCGAATGTATCTGGCCATAAAGACTTACCTGACAAGAAATCAAAACCGAAATGCTAGGAATATGGACTTTAAGCCTTTCTTTATGGGCGTCAATGGAGGGGAAAACGCTTGACGTAAGATGAAGTACATATTCCTAGCATTTCGGTTTTGATTTCTTCCCTGGCATGGGTGACGGGTACACCACGTTCCCAAAGCCACGTTAGCCTCGAGCGAACTGCCCGGAGAAACCGCTCACACCAGCGCTGCAACCCGATCTCCTCCCCTTTTAAACACACATTTCTATGGCGTTAAATTAGTGCCAAAAGTCGTGCGCATAAAAACAGAAAATCCATGCTCTCTACGCGCTCGCGATTGCACAGCACTCACTCACTATTCGCTCGCCGTTAAATTAGGGCCAAAAGTCGAACCACGCGCGTGCCGTGTGCTCGAGTGCTGAAAACCCATCCCCTCTACGCGCTCGCGTCTGCACAGCACTCGCTCGCTCGAATTTCCCGCTTCGTCTTACCGTATATAAAAGAATGGGCCAATGTACGGTAAATTGCATTGTGAATAAAATTTCTTAATACAACATCACAAAGCCAATTTAATAAATTCAAATCCTGGGAAGAACGCTCCTCAGATATTAGTTCTCGGGTTAGTGTTAGCAGACTATAGGCGAAACCACCTTAAGTGCTATCTGTTAATGTTTATTAAATTAGCATTAAAATGGAGAGGTTTATAATATCTTTTGTCCTTGTAGCTGCTAAATACACTCATTATTAAAGCCATAAAGTTGTCTGCCTACTACTTTGGAATCTCCACTGAGTAAGTGTTTTTGATGGATTTTATTTAACTTTATTATACTCTGGTCCTTAGATCTAATGTCATACTTCTTCACTTATATTGTTTGTGAAAAGGTTTACCACGGTCAAACAGAGCAGCCACTACATCATCATACATGAACAAGCACCTCACAAAACAAAAAACATTTCATTTTCATAATTAAAACTTTTGAATGGTAGGCCTAGTGTGTGGATCAGAGACAAGATCTTGACACCTCATTAACTATAATTTGTTCTGTGAAACAGCTCAGTATACCACCTTCTCGAAAGTCTTCTGCATAAAATAGAAATAGGATTCAGCGCGACTCCACTAAATTTGGATTAACCTGGAGTTCCTTTGTCATCAGGAGCTGTATCTTCTGCAGCCCTGTCTAATCACATTGAAGTACCTCCTGCTATCACCCTGGCTTTGCAAGAGCTCTTTGACCTTGTGAGGGCACATCTGGAACGTCCAGCCCCATGTGTCACACAGGAAGTCGCTGCCACCAATAGACCGACCCAAGATTTTGATTGAAGAACAATGTTTGAAAGAAATGCTCCATACTCAACTTCCTGTGCCTTGCATAGCCACACTGATGGGTGTTTCAAGAAGAACAATCTTAAGAAGAATAAAAGAGTATGAGCTCTGTGTTAGGGAACTTGACAATTTGGTTTCTTCTGTCAAGAATGATCTACCAAATGCAGGCTACAGGATAGTCAATGCAGGCTGCAGTCAATGGGCTACAGGGTTCGGTGGAGAAGAGTTGCAGCCTCCCATGCATAGGGTTGATTCCATGCGCATCATATAAAGGTTGTCAAGTCTTGGCTGTGTTGTACGCAGAATGGTACCAGGGCCTTTGTCTCTAGTACACGTGGACACAAACCACAAGTTGATCCGGTTTGTATTACCAGCAAATTTATTTGGAGTAAACCCTGGTGGATTGGTGTGAGGTGGTGGTGGGGCTTTGGAGAAGATTTCCTGCCGATCAACACTAGCAACTTATATCTATCTGTCATGGAGGTCTCGGGACTCACAGATATTCAGAGACCATGTGGATAGTTTACCAGTGGTTTTCAGCAGGAAATAGTTATTACTACAAATTGTCACCCCCCCCCCGCCCCCCCACAGAAACCTGGATCTGGCTATAGTGGGGAAAATCTTTTTTTTTTTTTTATTTGTGAGAACTTGAAAGCAAAACAAAACTTGGAAAAAATATATGCTCATTCACCAATTTTCTAATCTGGGGTCTAAAGTGGTCAGGCTTGCAAGTGTATTTGGTTATTTGTCTATCCTAGCCTGTTGCAGTGTATATTTCCTGTATATTTTGCATGTAAAAAATGTTGTTTGTTATGTCAGTGCTTAATATTATCATGTAGTCTTCATGAACTTTCTTCATCTTGGCCAGGGACTTGCATTTGAAAAGTAGCCACTTGACTAAAATTGGCACATTTTCAGAAATGCCAGCAACAATACTGATAATGAACACCCCTCTAACTGACTCTCAGTTGGTTTAGAAAAAAGACTTTTAAGAGAAAAGAAAGCCTTCCTTTGGTTTTGCATTTTTCTCTTTTTTGTTGGCTGTGCACAATATATTAGAAGAATACCTTACAATTATATTAGTTAAGAAATAACAGATTGCGTATATACAATATTAAGGTGATAACAACAACCCTCACTGTCTCTAGGTGCTGCTTCAGACAGGGCATTCGCAGCAGGGACACCACCCCGTCGTGCAGCATCCAGCAAATCTCCCTATCACAACAGCCCACATAACAGAATAACATTAGTGTATGATTCAGTAGGGCTAGTCCAGGTCTGGAAAGTAGTTGGGCCAGATTTTTAAACCAAGAAATTTAGCTGGGCCAGACATTTTCAGCGGCCCAGTAAGCAACAGGTAATGGCATTTTAAAACAAACACAAATCAAGGTACATTATTTTAAAAAACTAGCAACTGAACAGAAACTGAGAGCAATATTTTTTTTCACTTCTGAAATGAGAAAATATTTTGGTCGTATCTGACCTAGACGCATCCCAAAGAAAAAAAAATGCCTATTAGATGGTAAACAGACATAAAGAAAAAGGGAAAAATCGTCTATAATCATCATCCGCTTATACTGTGGAGATCCATTTCACCCACACAGGCATGATCACCATTAGCGGTTTTCCACATTATTGTCGAGGTGACTATTCACTTTACCCTCTGCTTTCTCCGACATCTCCTGATTCTGCCGCCAACAAGGGGCTCATAGGGTGGAGACTGAGGGTGTTAAACAGACCAATCTTTTGTCACTGAATGCAACAACATAATGTATTTATCTGTCAAAAGTCCAGCACCAGGAAAAGCAACAGAGTGACAGTAGAAACTGTAATAATAATGGAAGTGCGCCGCCCTACAGGGAAGGAGGAGTGATGGGAGTCCCGGTGGTGGCTAAGCGCGCGTGGGGGAGAGGCGTCGTACTGTGAGGCTTCATGAACTTCCGATGGGCAGTGCTGTCATACAGCGGGGAGCCTGAGAGGGGCACTGTGGCCGGTGCGAGAGCCCTGGGTAATGAGTTGTAGAGCTGCGCAGTGTCACGATCGGGTACAAGCAGGCAGGCGATCGTGCGGGCAAGGCGTGCAAGGAGCAAGCGGACAGGCAAAAACGGGAGTTTAATTAGGAAGCCGCGGACGGGGAAACATCTCACGCATACAAACATCAATGACAGACACTGGACTCAGGTAAGACACGGACTGAAATACACAGGACTGAGCAAATTAACTAGATACAGCTGGGTACAAAATCGGGAGAAAACACGTGGGTAATCAGGGGGCGTGGCACACAGGAGGAGCGGACGAGCCGGGCATGACACGCATGAACTGAGAGCCCAAGCTGTTGGACATTCCACTGGACTAGGAGACTGGGGTGAGTGAGGAGGAGCTCATTGACCACAAACAGGGATACTGGCTGTGTGTGAGCAATGGGGTGGAGATTAAGGAAAGACGTTAAATCAGCATGCAGTGTTGCCTGGAAACAACAACAAATATACTAGTGTCACTGTACTAAAACAATATCAAAATAATGCCTATTTTTTATTCATTTTACTTGTAGAGTGCAAAGTACAAAGGAAAACAAAGAGTAACTATGGCGAAATAAATCAAAGCATGTCCCAGAATGATGGGCCTGAATGGATCAGGACAGAAGAAGGCGAAAGTCCTGTTAACGAGGTGAGACGATGCAGACACAGGCCAGGATGTGGGTATAGGCGAGAACAAGAGGGAAGACGGGGGCCCGAGACTCAGCATGGGGACAGGTGGGGGAGGGGAGGCACGGGCTCACCTGGAGCTGCTCCCGGAGGTGCCGCTATGACTCATGGGTAACATGGCCGGAATGGGACGGCACCTGTAGGCTGGACCAGTTGTCATGGGAGGGCAACATGGACAGACAGGTAGACGAGCTGTCTGAATAAGCAGCTGCAAGTATAAAACAATAATGAAGCAGGTATGTGGTGGGCAGTGTTACAGCGTCCTTAATATGGTCAATACAGAAAAGGCATGTTATCATGTTATGTATATACTGCCTCCAGTTACTTAATGCCTAACTTTAATACATTGATTGATTTGTTCACTGCTGCAGCCTGTGTCAACTTTCCTTTCAGACAGATGTAAAGTCCATTCTGTTTTTGTTCTGTGTAGTTTTTTTGAACAGCATATGGCTGAATTCTGTTAAACCTCAGACTGAAGAAAATTGTGTTAATTGAAAAGCAAATATCAAAAACTCAGTCTGCAGGAATGTTTTTCTAAATATTTCTGTGGACTTTTGGAAATTTCACGAAATTCCATTGCTCCATTACATAAACACTGAGTGAGATTTCATTCCCATTACTGCAACGTATGAAGAGGATTATGACTTATTACTTTAGGTTATCGGACTGAGTGAGTTTTGGAAATTTGCTCTTCGATAACTGAAGCAGTGCTGTGAATGCAGAGGGTTATATGCGTCGCATATCAACAGAACTGTATGTTTATGTCTTGTCTTAATTATTTTGATTAAATGTCTAACTATTCCCAATATGTGTGAACATACTTGGCCAAATAAAGCTGATTCTGATTCAGTCAGAGGGTAATCGTCGGTGTGCTGTACCATCGTGGTGACCCACACAGAGAGCTTAGGACCATGATTTCAGTGTGTGCTTGTGTGAGGGGACAGGCAGGGCGGCGGCTCACTGGGTGATGCACTCCTGTGGGTATAGGGGCTGGGATAGGGGGCGGAGCAGTTACTCCTCAAGGAGGAGTAACAGTCACAGCCGTGGGGGGAGGAGAGGGAGAGGGTGCTCCCAAACTGGGGGTGTGGGTTTGATGAAGAGCAGAGAGACCCTGAGCCTGGGATGAACCAGCTGCCTACTGAAACGAAAGCGGATAAAGACAGAAACTAGAACCTCAAACTAAACAACACAAACAACAATATCAAGTTATATTCAATCATTAAACCGTTATATATTTAATCTAAACAATAGTAATAAATATCGTTCCGATTCAAAATATCATTTACGGGTGAATCTTATGACTTGCATTGGGAAACAGGAAACGGGCCAAGCTGCAGGGCCAGTTCAAAGGCATAGTGCGAGGCGCCCAGAAAGGGGGCGAGGTCTGGGCGGAGTCAGCTAAAGAAGAAAAAGGCCTGACCTTTTTCTGGATGCTGTGGACTGTGTTTGTGTGTGAGCTGCAGCTGCATGTTCCTTACATTTTTTTTATTAACACCAGCACCGTGAGGTTTGGCCTGGACTGGGTCCTGTCCTGCACGGTTGAAGACATGTTGACTGATGGTCAGCCCGTGTTCTGTTGGATCCCACAGAAAGGAAATGGGAATCCCGTTTGGATCGGATGCTGACAGTTGAAAAAAAACTCATGTCTGTGTGTTATGAAAGAATATCAATAAATGTTTCCGAAAGGGGATGACTCATTTGGTAATTATTTACGGCTTATGTTATGGCTGAGAAATTTACAGTCTTTACTAAAGTCTGACTTCTTTCGAGTCACCTTTAATATAGATTGGACACTCTCTATGCTATGTACAATACTTATATAGATGGTACATGTTTACTTGCTTGCACAGATGGTTGATTAGGTAATTAGTGTAAGTGTGTGTGTGTGTGTGTGTGTGTCCAATCGCATGTATGTCCAAGGTCCATAGTAAGTAATATACACTGATCAAGAGATGCCTGAAAGTGGATGAAAGAGGACATTAGTGGGTGTATCACTTAGTGTAACGGGTGCAGGAAAATGAGCAGGACTGCAAGCCATATAATGACCCACTGTCCTTATCTAGCTCTTAATACAGTATGCATACAGTGATGTATCTACAATGGACAGCTACTATAAGCAGATAGCACAGTACAGGTGCTTAATCTGTATGCTATTTCCATCCATCCATTGTCCAAACCGCTTATCCTACTGGGTCACAGGGGGTCCGGAGTCTATCCCGGAATCAATGGGCACGAGGCAGGGAAGAACCCAGGATGGGGGGCCAGCCCATCACAGCTCACACTCACACACCATTCACTCACACATGCACACCTACGGGCAATTTAGCTACTCCAATTAGCCTCAGCATGTTTTTGGACTGTGGGGGGAAACCGGAGGAAACTAGCAGCTTTGTGTGGTAATTGTTTGTATTAAAAATACATTGGATCAAGTCAAATTATTTTTATGAAGAATTAACATCTAAAAGCTGCTAGTAGACCGTGGGAAAATAATTTTTCTATTTTCTTGCTGCCATCTCGTGGCCAAAAGTAGGTATTGCAATTTCCATCATATGTAAGAGGGCCTGCCCATCAGAGTAATGTACATCCTGTGACATGTATTGACTATCAAGACAAACTGAAACACGGTGTATTAGGCTGTCAATGAGTACTGGACTAGGGTGAAAAACTGCCTGATAATCTACCTATTAACTAGAAGAGTACAAACTGGAGACGGATCCCCTAATACAGAGGGATTAACGTCTGTGCCACATCCAGAACCATTCAGTGTAGGAGTCTGGTGGTTCTACTGGATACTGACAAGTACCCAGCCCCTTTGTTCCCTCTGATAATCATCAGTCCTCCTCTGAATGCCTTCACCACTCTATTCCTGAATAGGTACACATTTAAATATGCTAGCAAGATCAAGGTATTGGGATAACTGTTAGGTTCGCTGTTAAGAGAGTTGCAGTGAAAACCATCATACACAGTGGCCCTTTCTGGATAAGATTACCTCCCTCTGATCTAACAGGTCAAGATCAAAGCAAGGTGCATTGCAATGTCTGACACCCAGCACACTACAGCATATAAAATACAGGTATCCATCGCCTTCCGCATTTGGAACCAGGACCACTTGTTGCAAGTCAATTTGGGCGTATCTCAAGTTATACGAGAGAGGCAAGACATTAAGGACAGTATACACAGTACTGAAATAATAATGTACATATTAAACCACAGCACTTAATAAACAGATACTGCACTTACATTTCACAAAAAAAAAATAAAGCACAGATTGCACTAAGAAATCAAAAGATGCATGTGCTAGCAAACAGTGGGAGCTGAGGAAGAAGCAGTGGTGAAATACTTTATTGTACAGTACAGTAAGTTTCTTTTTATAGAATGAAATAGCATACAGGGGGCGGCATGGTGGTGCAGTGGTTAGCACTGTTGCCTCACACCTCTGGGACCCGGGTTCGAGTCTCTGCCTGGGTCACATGGGTGTGGAGTTTGCATGTTCTCCCCATGTCGTCGTGGGGTTTCCTCCCGCAGTCCAAGAATATGCTGAGAATATGCTGAGGCTAACTGGAGTTACTAAATTGCCCGTAGGTATGCATGTATGAGTGAATAGTGTGTGAGTGTGCCCTGTGATGGGCTGGCTCCCCATCCTGGGTTGTTCCCTGCCTCGTGCCCATTGCTTCCGGGATAGGCTCCAGACCCCCCACGACCCAGTAGGATAAGCGGTTTGGACAATGGATGGATGGATGGAAATAGCATACAGATCTTATAAGCACCTGTACTGTGCTATCTGCTCATAGTAGCTGTCCATTGTAGATACATCACTGTATGCATACTGTATTAAGAGCTAGACAAGGGTCATTATATGGCTTGCAGTCCTGCTCATTTTCCTGCACGCGTTACACTAAGTGATACACCCACTAATGTCCTCTTTTATCCACTTTCGGGCATCTCTTGATCAGTGTATATTATTTACTATGGACCTTGGACATACATGCGATTGAACACACACACACACTTACACTAATTACCTAATCATCCATCTGTGCAAGCAGGTAAACATTTACCATCTATGTAAGTATTGCACATTGCATAGAGAGTGTCCAATCTATATTAAAGGTGACTCAAAAGAAGTCAGACTTCAGTAAAGACTGTAAATTGGCAGCCATAACATAAGCCGTAAATAATTACCAAATGAGTCATCCCCTTTCGGAAACATTTATTGATATTCTTTCATAACACACAGACATGAGTTTTTTTTCAACTGTCAGCATCCTTCTCGATTGTCAGAAGCTCTGCGCTAGAGGGAGGTTTACTGGTCTTATACTCTTCTGGCACCTTGTGTGATTCCTGACTTGGGACATCAGTTTGGCTCCTTCTGTATGTGGTTTACATTGTATTTGTTCTTTAAAGTTGCCCCTTCAGAATTAGACAGTGTAACCAGCTTGCCACATATTGCCTGGATGACATAAGGTCCGGTAAAATCCGGTTCCGTTCTTCCTCCTTTCCGTCCCCGCTTCCTCATGTTGAACAGAAGCGCCTCATCTCCAACATGATAAACTGTGCTTTGGTACCTCTTTTGTATTCGTTTACCACATGCCTGCTTCTGTTTTTCCTGTGACTAGGAGATGTTTTCAGCTGTTGTTGCTTATTGTCTCAACTACTTTATTTTTTTCATCAAAAAACGTGCCGTAGCTTTTCTCATCGGGAAGAATAATTGTGGAAAGCTGAAGTGGAAAAACATTCATAGCAAATTATTATTATTCACAGATCATTATAAAGAGTCATTTTCTAAAAGCATTAAGAACAATGTAATTTGCTGTTTCAAGATATGTTTTTAAATAACTACTTGTCAGTCATAAGAAACTCTTCAACACACATGATCCGATCTTGCCACAAATCATTTTTAATCTCACTTTTGTTGCCAGCAGTTCAGACATTAATGGCTGTGTGTTGAGTTATTTTGAGGGGACATCAAATTTACACCATTATACAAGCTGTACACTGATTACTTTACATTCTATCAGAGTTTCATATCTTTAACGTTGTCCCTTGAAAAGATATAATAAAATATTTACAAAAATGTGTGGGGTGTACTCACTTTTGTGAGATACTGTATATTAAGGGATTGATTGTCAATAATATCAGTAATTCCTGATGTAATGTTAAAAGAATAGAGCCTGTCTCACACAGTTCTAAAACAACCTCAAAAACAGACTTACCATTTTATGTCATCATTCGTTTTCTCATCCAGGCCATTGGTTTGGGGATGATATGCAGCAGTGATCAACGGCAGAACAGGGGCTCTGAACGCAGTATGGATTAAAAAGGAATTAACCATCTCTCTCAATATAAAATTAGGATCATTTATTCTCTACAGAGGCCCCCATAGAATAGTGCATCCATCCCCTCACTCATGTTTAGACAGACGTAAGGCAACAGGCCAATGACATTCAGAACAGCAACAACATCAACAATTGTACAGCTAGTTTTAAAATTTAATAAAAAAGACAAACCAATTAGGTAATATTAATGAAATTATTAAAATGTGCAGATTAATAGTCAGAAATAATTAGCGATTTTAAGAGCGGAAAGGATACATTAAAACTCAATTACATTTATCCCTTAATAATTTAAAAAAAAGGTTTTTGAATTTTACATCATGATAAATGAGAACTATATGTGATTACTAATTACTGTTGACTAATTTCCTGTCTGGACGTTTCCCTCCTCATTGTTAAAAGTCATTATATGTCTGGGTGCCAGTCAGTGGAAGCACACAGACATGTTGGCCAGCTGTCATATTCATTCAGCACCAGCCCATCAAGTAGAGAATTCAGCACCACGGACAGTGACCTGTGTTACAATGACATCAGGTCATTGGCTCTAAATATTTTTCTAGAAATAACTAAATGGCTCTATTGTAGAAATTTCCAGCCAGAGTCTTGTGGTGCGTTCGTTTTTCTCTCGGAACTTGGAAATTCCAAATTGGGTGACATCACAT
This sequence comes from Brienomyrus brachyistius, assembly GCF_023856365.1. Taxonomy (NCBI): domain Eukaryota; kingdom Metazoa; phylum Chordata; class Actinopteri; order Osteoglossiformes; family Mormyridae; genus Brienomyrus; species Brienomyrus brachyistius. The sequence continues at coordinate 107,007 of NW_026042673.1, forward strand.
CCAACAATCTCCCGTTCAAGCTAGCACAACTCGGAACAAACATGGCTGCCTCCATGAATACGCTGCTGTGTTGTTGCTTTATATTTTAGCAGTTATGGAGTAAGATTATTATTTCAGACAAATAAACAAGAAACAGGAACTAGTCAAACCACATTAAAAGCTTTATAAAGTATTTTAGTACATTCATAGCGATATTCTTTTTTCGAGAGGCAAACAAACTACAAACAAACCAAAAACACTAACAAGTCTGGTAAAAATCTGATATTGCATGTTAGGATACTGTTTACGGTCACAATATGGTATTCTCTAAATCGAACACGTGCAATTACATTAATAATTACTAATAATTATAAATAATAATAATAATAAATGGGCGGTATGGTCGTGCACTGGTTAGCACTGTTGCCTCACACCTCTGGGACCCAGGTTCAAATCTCCGCCTGGGTCACATGTGTGTGGAGTTTGCATGTTCTCCCCATGTCGTCGTGGGGTTTCCTCCGGGTACTCCGGTTCCCCCCCACAGTCCAAAAACATGCTGAGGCTAATTGGACTTGCTAAATTGCCCGTAGGAATGCATGTGAGAGTGCATGGTGTGTGTGAGTGTGCCCTGCGATGGGCTGGCCCCCCATCCTGGGTTGTTCCCAGCCTCGTGCCCATTGCTTCCGGGATAGGCTCCGGACCCCCCGTGACCCAGTAGGATAAGCAGTTTGGAAAATGGATGGATGGGATAATAATAAATTTAACAAAATAAACATTTTTAAGGATTTGTAAAATAGAATTAATGTTGAGTGTGTAAGCCGCCATGTTGAAATTACGTCACAGGGGCAACTCGGACAAGAAGATTCTGTCAGACATTAACGTCATAAAAGAGGCGTTTCTAATGGGAAGTGATGTTTTTCGTGACGTTTTTGTCCGAGTTGGAGTGAAATAATCAAACGCAGCATGTGTTCCTATTTGAAGAGAATATTCTATTTTTATTCTAAGGAACTACAGAAAATCAGCTCTGCATGTGATCTCCCCTTTACTGCTCGAGCAGGGCACACGCACATCAACAAGTGTCAAGGCAGCAAGTGCATGCAAACAACTTCTCAGGACGGTTACAGTATAGGACCTTCAGAAAGAGCCAGACTGCGGCGTCATTCAGAGATTCCATTGTCTAAGGCTTGCACTAAAACATTACAGCATATTTAAACAAAGTAGCATGGCACCTGTGTCAGAATCCCTCCCTGCCTTGTTCTGTTCTCTCTTTGTTGTCCCCATTTAGCCAGCACATGTCACTGGCCATCCTGACTCCTCTTTTGATTGTGGGTTTTAAGGATATCAGTGGGTCTGTGTTTTCATAATTGTCCCCCAGGCCACCATGCTGCTCAGCCCTTGATTCCAACTACAGTTGCAATCAGGTGGTTCTCAATCTACTAGGACTGTATAACAGGATTGGCCACCTGTTCTACCTTTACTCGTTCAGCCGCATTCATGAGTCTGGCCTATAGGTTATTCAAATTTTGTCCTGCCAAATTTACCGGACAGGAGGTGGACACTGCAAATGAATGTGTGAATACTCCAATACCTACATCTTTACAAGTTACCTGAAGTGGTTTGGTAAATGATTGTGAGGTTGGAAGTCCTTCTTGATGTCTGTTTGCAGCTCATCCACCAGCAACTGCACGAGTTGTCGCTCCCAGAGGGAATCCCACTCTCGGTCCGCTGGAGGGTCCATCTCACTGTAGCTGGAGTATGTTTCCATCAGTCACTTGGCGTGGGGCTCACAGAATTTACCAGGCTCCTGTTTAATCTGACGCACCTTAGTCCAGTCCATGCATCTGGGGAACTTCTCTGAAAATCTCTGGCAGATTCTTTGCAGCTATACTTGATATTGGGTACTTGCCGCAACTAAGTAATGGGTTGTTGAATCAAAGTCCCGTTCCATGTCAAAAATAACCCCATTTTAGGGTTTTGTTAAACAACTGGTCTAATTTGGATGCAGAGGTTCTGCACGGAAGGCCCAGTCTCTGAAGGGCTGTGGCATAGCGAGGCCTGTTCTGCCTGGAATCCGGCAGGTCACTGGCAACATCCCCCAACTCCTTCATCTATAAGGTCGGGAAACCAGAACGTTTACTCCCCCTTATGGATAAGGACATACCAACGTTGGGGCAACTCCTGCTGCCTGAGTCTTCAACCAAGTCCAAAACAAAAGTATACAATGTTAGGAAGGGTAATTCAATGGTATGAGACTGAAACTAGAAACTGTAAATCGGATGGAGTTAAATAGCAATACTGTGGAAGAGGCATGGGAATTTTTTAAAAGCACATTGTTGCAAGTGCAAAAGAACTTCATACCCGTTTCCAGAAAAACTAAATCTAGGAAACTGCAACCAAGCTGGTGTCATGACCTGCTTGTACGATCCTCGTGTGTGCCACGCCCCCTCATTAACCATGTGTGCTGCCCCGATTGTAACCAGCTGTTTTCTGTCAGTTTGAGTAGTCCTGTGTATTTAGTCCACATTCAAGTCTGTTTCCCCAGTCCTGTCATTGAAATCTCTCGCTGTTGGTACCTGTTTTCATCAATAAACCCTCATTCCCGACTCTCCGTTTCCCGGATCCTTGATTCCTCGCTTCCTGCCTGTTCGTCCAGCACGCGATGTCACAGGTGGTTTACTACGAAAATTAAGAATAAAGTCAGGAGCAAAAGGGCTTTCTTCCACAAATGGAAATTAACTAATGATTTCAAAATAAAGCAGGAGTATCTAAGTCTACAGGTTTAGTTAATAACAGTTATAAGGATGACGTTAAAAGTTTCTTCCAATATTTTAACTCCGAAAGAGCTCTAAAAGCTGAAAATCACTCATTTGCAGGATAGTAAGGGCCTTATAATTGAAAATGAAATTGATATAAATGAGTTTAATGATTATTTTACAATGGCTGTTCACAGTAGAATAGCTTACCACCATTTAGTACAAATACAACGATGTCTATGACCAATATATGTATAACTGAGGCTGATGTGGTACAAAGCCTAGCTAAGCTCAAAATAAATAAATCGCAAGGCCCTGATGGCATCTTATCTATAGTTTTAAAAGAGATGAGGGGTATTATTAGCCAACCTTTAACTTTACTATTCCAGAAATCATTATCTGCTGGTGTGGTATCTTCTGATTGATGTTAGATCATGTCTCATGTCCAGAGAGGCTACAACAGGATCTGGATTTAATTAGCGACTGGGCTCATACGTGGCAGATGAAATTTAACATAGATAAATATAAGGTAATCCATGCAGGGAGCAGAAATATAGTAAATATAGTAAAGTACAGATATTTTATGGGTTCCACTGAAATAAAGGTAGCTGATTACGAGAAAGATCTCGGTGTGTATGTTGATACTTCCATGTCCCACTCTTGCCAGTGTGGGGAAGCATTAAAAAAAGGCAAAAGGATGTTGGATTAAACTCCACACACCTAGAGATGTAAGTCAAGAGAAGTGATGCTACGATTATATAATTCCTTGGTAAGATCCCACCTAGAATACTGTGTGCAGGTTTGGTCACCATACCTTCAGAAGGACATTGCTGCCTTGGAAAAGGTGCAACGTAGGATGACTAGAATGATTCCTGCACTTAGAGGAATGTCTTATGAGGAGAGGTTCGCTGAGCTGAATCTGTTTAGCCTCAAGCAAAGGAGACTATGGGGGGACATGATCCAGGTATATAAGATTCTAACAGGTCGGGATGCTGTTCAGCCAAATGACCATTTCAATATTAATTTAAAATACTAGAACTCGTGGCCATAGTGGAAATTAGCTGGAGAACATTTAAAAATGAATCTGAGGAAGCACTTCAATTCAATTCAATTTTATTTATATAGCGCTTTTAACGACATGCATTGTCACAAAGCACTTTACATTTAACCGGCCAGAACCCCACCAAGCAAGCCTGAGGCGACAGTGGCAAGGAAACTCCCTCTAGCAGGAAGAAACCTTGAGTGGAACCTAGACTCAGAAGGGGACCCCATCCTCCTCTGGGCGACCAAGGAGCATGAAACTGCATTTACATTGACATTCATTAGAGTTCATATAGTTATAAAGTCCCAGTTGGTTTCATGTAGTTATATCCAGGAGTCCAGGTGCGGGTTCACACGGTGTAGTCGGCTCGGTATCAGCTCGAAAAAGAGAAGATGGAGAAGAGTTATTGCCCTACACCTAACCGGCAGGACTAAAGCAACTATGACAGCCTGCCTAAAAGAGTGACCTGGAAGGAAGCACAGGCATGAGGGTTTACAGAGGTTTTGGCGTCAAGCCACCTCCCATCCACAGCTTAAGTGATCGGCGAGAGTGGCAGGACGACAGCACCAATCCCCCCTTTCCCCTTCAATCTCAAATAACTATGAACCTCCAGATTTCCCATTCACCTTAGAAAAGAAGATTTAACTATCCAAAAGACTGGCGAAAGAGGTACATCTTAAGCCTTGACTTAAAAGCAGAGATTGTGTCTGAGTTCCGAACACTAATAGGAAGTTTATTCCATAGCTGTGGTGCTTTATGAGCAAATGCTCTTCCCCCAAAGGTAATGTTCTTTATTCTGGGTACGGATAGAATACCTCCATCTCGTCATCTAAGTGTATGATTCGGAACGCAAATGAGGTCACTCACATACTGCGGTGCAAGACCATTTACAGCTTTATAGGTTAAGAGCAGTGTTTTGTAGTCAACACGAAATCTAACTGGCAGCCAGTGCAGTGAAGATAAAATTGGGGTAATATGATTATATGTTTTAGTTTAACTATTGCTAGTAGCGGTTCAATCAATGCTGGGAGCATCGCTGAATAATTTTGATGGAACAGGGTCTAGCATACAAGTAGATGAATTTGAAGATAAAATTAAGTACATCAGTTCTGACTGGTTAACCAATATTCAATATTCAAAATGTTCTGTTTAATTGAGCATATTTTTGGTCAAAAAGTTTCATAAAGTCGTCACTGGAAAATAACCAGTGGTCTGGTTATTAGTCAGCTTGGACACCATAGTAAATAGGAATCTAGGATTATTTTTGTTTATTTCAATTAGTTCTGATAGATACTAGATGATTTGGCGGCACTAAGAGCCTTTTTGTAGCTACCCATAGCCTCTTTCCATGCTAGTTCGAACACCACTAGTTTAGTATGATGCCACTTACATTCTGTAAGGACATAAAACTTATAGGTCCTGCAGGCCCCAACTCTGATCAGCCTGCATCAGTCTATTTCAGAGCTCCGCTGGCCCAGGCAAGACTGGACTCAACTCGTCAAACCACCCCTTTTAAGGAAGGCAAAGGCCTGCCGGCTCCTGAGAGACTGGATAGGAATAACTGGAGCAGCACAGAAAAAGCAAGACCTTTCACCCCCGGAGTGACCAGAGTTCCACAATCAATCCACAGCAACAACAGCTGTCAGCCTCCAGACACAGACACCTTTTCCACTATAAACAGGATAACTCAGCACACATAGATGTTAGGGACAAATACACGCATGTTTGGTCTCGTTTGAATAGGCATGAGACGAGGAGTATTATACTCTCAGATTTAAGGCAGTATAGCTTTTCCTAAGAGAAATACAGAAACTTCGGCTCAACCCACCAAACTGAGAGAGATTCTCTCATGGTAGAACAAGGGAATTACAACCACCCCCTAAAGTGATCTGATTGGCTGGGGACTTGAGAACCAAGGTCAGCAATGCCCCTAAAATTAACCATTGACCGAAATTAGTCAGTCTTCAGAAACATGCCATCACCTGGTCTGGATACTTAAGGAAGGGCTTCAGAAGTAGTCGGGGAGTCACTCTGTAATCAGAGCTCCCGCAGAGAACTGGGTGAAAGTCTATCTGTAGTCAGATACTTTCCACAGAACTTTGTTCACTCTCAGCTGAGGAATGTGATTGTTTAATATTGTATTTGTCCAAATGTATTTACAAGTATGTGTCCACATGTCAATAATTGTATATTGTAGTATTTTTAATAAATGTTGTTTCGATTACTTTATGACTGTCTGATTTGCTAACTTCTTCATAAACTTTCCAGATTGGACTTCTATCCTTATTAGGACTATGGTGGTAAATACTATCTTGCAGCCTCTGGGTTAAATCCCATTTATTTATCCGGGTCCCAAACTTGACTGCCCAAGTTAAGTTAGGTGGATACCAAAACTACACCTCTGGAGTTCGCACACGCTGATGACAGGTACCGGTCTACCCTCTGAGGGGCGTACACACTATGTTCCTAGGCACCGGGCATAGTCCCTGAGACGCTCACATGGTAAGACAATGGGTGGCATCGGCGGAGGCCCAAAGTAAACCTCGTACAACCTTTTTTATTTTTAACTGAGCAATTTTCTCTAGTGGAATTAAGCATAGATGCTAAATAATCCGTAATGCTATCAAGTTCAGCAGAATTCGACATTAGTTTGGTTGAAAACGATAGCTCAGGGAGGTTATCGATAAAGTTACTTGCTGTATTTGACGTGATTGTACGTTTGGCATATAGAAGCGAGTCGGGGGGCTAATATTTTGAGCAAGGGAAATATTGAACGCAATAAGATGATGGTCAGAGATAATACTGGACTGAGGCAGTAGAGTTGAATACATGATATGAAGACAACTGGATCACAACTGGATCACGGGGGAATCATAAGCAGGGAAGAACACACAGGCAAACAGCAGCAGCAACATTAAAGGCAGGACTGAGAAGCACATTTATACAAGGCTAAGCAGGGAGCAAACTAGAGGCACCTGAAATGAGTAACACAAGGGCAGGAAGGAGAGGTAAAACAAACGCGGAACAGGCATGGCACGTTATACCACACTAGGGAGGAAACGGGAGGTTCAGGAGGGCAGGGTGTGGCAGGGATCCGTTTCAAAATTTAATTTTGGCTTGTACAAACCTTGGTAAAAGCTGCAAAAGATCGATCAACCACTTTCTGAGCTATTGTCTTAACAAACAAAGCATCTGTTGGGGTGGCGGTGTCTGGGGAATACCATGTGTAATACACCTTGTGAAGATTTATATGTAAAACAAAATATTTTTTGATTCTATCACACATATAGAAATTATCCATCCATCCATTTTCCAAACCGCTTATCCTATTGGGTCGCGGGGGGTCCGGAGCCTATCCCAGAATCAATGGGCACGAGGCAGGGAACAACCCAGGATGGGGGGCCAGCCCATCGCAGGGCACACTCACACACCATCCACTCACACACACACACCTACGGGCAATTCAGCAACTCCAATTAGCCCCAGCATGTTTTTGGACTGTGGGGGGAAACCGGAGTACCCAGAGGAAACCCCACAACGACATGGGGAGAACATGCAAACTCCACACACATGTGACCCAGGCGGAGACACGAACCCGGGTCCCAGAGGTGTGAGGCGACAGTGCTAACCACTGCACCACCATGCCGCCCCTTATAGAAATTATTCTAGGTTTAAATAGTAATTTAGCTGAGTAACTAGGCTGAAATTCTAGATAGTTGCAATTTTAAGAATTATTACTATTATTCACAGCTTTTAAGCATGCAGTTGGATGACGGATGGATGGATATTCAGCCACCAGAAATGCCAATTGTTGTTAAGAGGATCAAAGTCTGCAAAGTAGTATGCAGGGTTTAAGGCCAGAACACAGCATACTCTCCGACAGAAAGCATAAAGTTCACTGGGGGAATTTCTGTGGCCACTGCCTGAACAGCATGTGTGGAGAATGTTTATGAGGGTCGAGCCATGCAGAGCTGCTGGCCCTGGCATGTAATGATGAATCACAAATCAGTTAAAAATCGGTGCAAATGCATGAAGATTTAAACCGGCTGATGTGGAAAATGAATCACTATTGTAGGAGTACTTCACAGTACTTTAACAGAAAAACTGGTGTAATATTACATTTGATTTCACAATGTGAGTTTGACGTCAGATGTCACTGCGTATCACGTCGACATCGTACGTCAGTTTTTGGTTTTGAGCGAACGCGAGATGATGAATGAATTTGAAACTGAGGACGGCACAGTGGTTAGTGCTGGCTTCGGTCCAGGGCCCTTTCTGTGTGGAGTTCGCATGCTCTCCCCGTTTTCGCCGGGGACTCCAGGTTCCTCCCACGGTCCAAAAGCATGCAGGATAGGTTGACTGGTGAGTCTAAATTGGCCCTGTAGTTGTGTGAGTGTGTGCGACCTGCGGTGTGTAGGTGACTGCCTGGGCTTGGTTCCTGTCTGCGCCCCTTGTTCCCGGGATAGGCTCCGGTCTCCCCCGCGATCCCAGTTGGGATTAAGTGGTTTCAGAAAATGGATGGATGGACGCACCGCCCGATCTTCAATTGGCGGTGTGGCAGCATATTAGCTTTCCGGTAATCACAAACGAGGAGGAAACAGCGAGAAAAGCACAGACAAGACATAAACTGCATGCAAACATTGTAATAGACTGATAACATACACAAACAGGTCCACTGGCACCACCGTGAGCTGAGTGAAGATTATTAAAAGGGCAAAGCACGCTAAAAAGCTGCACATGCAAACCTTAGCTTATTTATTTGATTTATTTTTTTTTATTTACTTATTTTGATTTGGGATTTTTTTCAACAGTATTTTATTCAAATTCAGTTGCACTGTTCACAACAGTGTCAACAGTTCAGAAAGATAAATATAAGAATATTTTTGAATATATTTGTCTGCAGCTCATTCTGCAAAAAATGAGAAAATTGAACTCAGAATCGTGAATCGTATCAAATGGTGAGTTGAATGTATCGTTACATCCCTAGTTCTTACAGTAGTACTATGGTATGGTGGAGCCACATGACAGGAAGGCAGTACATTGCGAAGTCTGTTAAGAACATCATTCGCACTGAACTGCCCTCCATTGACCAGCTGTACTTTAACTGCCACAGTAACAAGGTTCAGTCTATAATCCAGGACTCTGACCACCATCCACAAACACTGACTAGCAGATTCATGAACAGCTTCATTCGCCAAACAATTCAAACCTGCAGCTTTTGCATCCCCTGTAATAGTCATTTCCACGGCAGCTGCACTGTACAGCTGTTCCTGCACTTTATCCACCACTGACCACGTATCATCCAGTTTTGTCCTGCTTTGTATCGCACTGTTTCTGCACCATGTTGTCTTGTACTCCCTTGTGTTGTTATGCACCATCTGTGTTGTTCTGAGCAGTGCCATGATGCAATATTACAAAAAGATCTTGAGGAAATGCAGAGTTCTGGAGGAGATTCTCACAGATCATGGCATGTGTTTATACTGAAGAAACTGTACAAATTGCTAGACATAAAACACAGGACTGGCAACTGTGGTACGTTTTAACACCTTGATAAAAAACTTAAAATCCATAGTAAGTAGGACAACCTCATAGAACCTTTACTAGTCATTGTTCAGAAGATTAACACGGATTAAAAACCATTACTATGAAAGCACGCTAATCAGTTAAGTTGATTATGTGGAGAGAGAGAAAAAAAACTGTCTTTGAAAAAGATCAACCATAGAACGAAGCTGCAGCATTGACACCCCCTAGTGGTGATTTGAAGATAGTTCTGTCTGTAGCAGCTAAGCAGTAGATTTGGCGTCAGGTGCCATGACAAACTCAGTGCTGCTCGGTTTGAACGGCAGAAGCACAAAAATAAAGGGGGCATCTACTGCACGCCCCCCACCCTTGAAAATGGTACAAATTATCATGCAACAGTTTTCTTAAGTAAGTCTTTTTGGGCGTCTGCAGAAACCTCCACGATGCGATTGCCCTGATTAAGAAGTGCGCAGCGGATACAATTTGGGATGCATCGTTCATCCGATTTATTAATATATAATTATTAGTATGTCTATATTATTTTAGAAACGTTACTTGACGAATATTTTTCATTGAGATTGATTCCCCGTTTAAAATTTTGGTGACACTTCATATTTTTTAAGAGAGACAGACAATTTGACGCATGCAATTTGCAGAAATATGTTGTGCCGCTATAAAGTACACAGGCAGCATGACAAACATAAGTACTCACTGAAGCCACGACATACGCCCGGCTGGCCCCAGCGGTACCCCTAAGAAGAAGGCTTTTTTCACAACCCACGACCATCACGAGGGCAAAAAAAACTGAATAGCCTAGAATTTAGTTAATTACAAGGCACATATTTATTGGAGCAAGAGCTCTAACATAAAACTACCTTGTAATTATAAAGTATTATGGCTGTGAACAATGTACAAACAGGCACAGAAAGTAAAATACTCCAAAAATGCAAAGAACCTAAATATTTTTGTTTCCACCGATTCACTCTTGATGTGTTAGGAGTCACAGTTCAGTAGCCTATTCTTCAGTATCTGCATTTAAGACCACCAACTGCTCTTTCTCCTCCTTCGCTCGTCGGCTCAGAGTATTGGACTTGGTAAGTAATGTTGCCCTTTTGGTTCCAGCAGCACTCTCTGCTTCCTCTGCCATGTGCTCAGCATCCTTTTGTAAACTCTCACATACACTTTCCAGTGAGACTCTCTTCCTCTTGAGTTCCTCAAGTTTTCTTTTTTGCTTTTCGCTCATCTTTCACCTTTGGTCAGAGGCGCTTTGGTTGCTCCCCCACACACTCTGACATGGTCGCATATAAGCCTCTGTGCAACAACTGTTTCCTCTGATAAGTTGCAGGTCTCCACCTCTATTCGTTCCACTTCGGCTTGCCCATAGGACAGCAGCAGCAAGTTCTTGCAGAACATCCAGAGGTCAGGATAAGGCCCACTAACTTTTTGATGTAAAAAGACATCAACTTTGGATGGTGCTGAAGGAATGAAGGATATAAAATCCAAGCCTTTTGCCTCATTGTGCAGGTGATTATCAGACTGCTGGGATATTGCATCACCTGTAATTACATTAATTACAGTAGATTAGATGCAGATCAACAATGTCAATACACAGAATCACATGTAGAATAGGAAAGTGATTTATAACCCAATTTTCCTATGATACCATAAATGTGCAATCATTTTAATTTAATCTTGAGATATCTCTAGGCTCATCAAAGAAAATATAACTGGGCTGATGCTTCTTTTCAAACACCAAGAGTCGGTCTTCTAAATACTGCTAAAATCTACGTGTTAACACTATTCAGTTCAGGGACGGATTATGGGTTGTGTGGGCCCCTGGGTAAAACGTTCGCGAGGCCCCCCCCCCACCACCACCACCTGCACCACCACCACAACCACCACAAGTCAAGGGCCCTTGGCAGCCAAACACCCTCCCTATAGGGTCAGGGGACCTTGTAGGCAGAGGATCAAAGAATGTAGGCCCTCTAAAATAGACAAACGAAAATACATTGCTGATAAGCGTTGCAAATTGTTTTGGGCTTGGGGCCCACGGGCCCCCTGCACCCCAAGGGCCCCTGGGCAGCGGCCCCGCTAACCCGGTTTGTAATCCGTCCCTGATTCAGTTAGATGTGAAAAAAGAAAAGCATAATTTAAAAATAATATTCTGAACTATCCTATTCTTATCCTATGATTTACCAGCAGATATCCTGCCTGCCAACCGATTCTCCTGCGCAAACTTCTGCATGAGATTTCTCCTTTTCTGCTGGCAGTTATTGTCACGATCGGGTACGGGTGAAGCGGCGATCGTGCGGGCAAGCAGGCAAGCAGGAAGCAGGAATACGGGGCAAACGGGAGTTTAATACGAGGACAGGGACCGGGAAACAGCTCACGCTTACGAACATCAGACATTAATGACAGACAAAGCAAACTGGGGAGACCAGGACTTAAATACACAGAACAAGGCAGCAGGAAACAAGACACGACTGGGCAGGATCAGGAAATCACACGTGGGTAATTAGGGGGCGTGGCACACACGAGGAGCGGACGAGCCGGGCATGACAGAACCCCCCCCCAAAGGCGCGCTACACCGGGCGCGCCAAGGAAGGGGGCGACGGACGGGACGAGGCAGAACAGGACCTGGAAAACAAGAACAGAATTTACGCACGACGGGAAACAGGACCGAAGCACAAAACAAAGCCAGGGACAAGACGTGCGACAAGAGCTGACAAAGGGATGGGAAGGCAGACAGACAGATCAGGAAGGGAGAAACAGAGGGAACAGGCGGAACACAAGGAGCGGGAGTGACGGGAGGGAACGACGGGAAACCAGGAATGGAGAAAGGAGGAAAGACAGGAGGAGGAGCAAACAAAGGAGGGACCAGGGCAGGAGAGAAGGGAGAGAAGGCGGGGGAACAAAGGGGAGCCCGTGGGAGCCCCAGCGGGCGACGGGCGGCAGCCGGAGGGGCCGCAGGCGGCCGGGAGGCCGGAGCCGGAGGGGACCGAGAAGGGGCAGAGGAGACAGGGCGAGGGACCCGCGGAGGGGCCAGGGAGGGAGCAGGAGGGAGCACCAGGGAAGGGGACGAGGGAGCTGGAAGGGGCCAGGGCGAAGGCACGGAGGAGGGGGGAGCCGCAGCAGGCGGCGATGTCCGGGGGAGGGCCGGAGGTAGGGGCCCCGCAGGCGACCGACCAGGACCCGGAGAGGGGAGCGAGGCAGGGCGACGAGGCACCGGAGAGGGACCCGCAGGCGCCAACCGAGCCCCAGCGCAGGCGAGGCAGGGCGAGCCAGGGGGCAGGGCGGGCGGGACCCCAGCCCTGCGTCTGTGTCCCCTCCCTTTACGGGACACAGACCCCAGGTCGGGGTCGAATTCGCCGGGGTGAGAGAGACAAAGTCACTGGAGGAGAAGGGACAGGAGCTGGAGCTGCTGCAGGCGGAGGGGGCGCCTCTGGAGCGCGGTCAGGGACTGGAGCGCGGTCAGGGACTGGAGCGCGGTCAGCTGGCCCGGGAGCCGCTGGAGCGCGGTCAGGACTTGGAGCGCGGTCAGGGGGCGCCTGCCCTGGAGCTGCAGCAGGCGGCTGCAGTGGGGGCGCCTGCCCTGGAGCTGCAGCAGGCGGCTGCAGAGGGGGCGCCTGCCCTGGAGCTGCAGCAGGCGGCTGCAGAGGGGGCGCCTCTGCAGGAACTGGAGCGCGGTCAGGAACTGGAGCGCGGTCAGGAACTGGAGCGCGGTCAGGAACTGGAGCGCGGTCAGGAACTGGAGGTGGCTGCAGTGGGGGCGCCTGCCCGGGAGCTGCAGCACGGTCAGGAACTGGAGGTGGCTGCAGTGGGGGCGCCGGCCCGGGAGCTGCAGCAGGCGGCTGCAGAGGGGGCGCCTCTGCAGGAACTGGAGCGCGGTCAGGAACTGGAGCGCGGTCAGGAACAGGAGCTGGCTGCAGAGGGGGCGCCTGCCCGGGAGCTGCAGCAGGCGGCTGCAGAGGGGGCGCCTGCCCGGGAGCTGCAGCAGGCGGCTGCAGAGGGGGCGCCTGCCCGGGAGCTGCAGCAGGCGGCTGCAGAGGGGGCGCCTGCCCGGGAGCTGCAGCAGGCGGCTGCAGAGGGGGCGCCTCTGCAGGAACTGGAGCGCGGTCAGGAACTGGAACGCGGTCAGGAACAGGAACGCGGTCAGGAACAGGAGCTGGCTGCAGTGGGGGCGCCTGCCCTGGAGCTGCAGGTGGCTGCAGTGGGGGCGCCTGCCCTGGAGCTGCAGGTGGCTGCAGTGGGGGCGCCTGCCCTGAAGCTGCAGGTGGCTGCAGTGGGGGCGCCTGCCCTGGAGCTGCAGGTGGCTGCAGTGGGGGCAGCGAAGGCGGCTGCGCAGGCGGCGGCGGCTGCACGGGAGCGGGGTCCGCCGGCAATGGCGGCTGCACGGGAGCGGGGTCCGCCGGCAATGGCGGCTGCACGGGAGCGGGGTCCGCCGCCAATGGCGGCTGCACGGGAGCGGGGTCCGCCGCCAATGGCGGCTGCACGGGAGCGGGGACTGCAGCCCTCTGGAGCAGTAAGAGCTGCCGCACGTCCTCTGCCATACTCACCAGCTCCTCGGGGTCGGAAGCGGGAGTAAATGCTGCAAAGCTCCTCTGGAGTCGCTCCGCTAGCCCCGCTACCTCCGGACTTACTGGAGGGACCAGTTCCCCCCAGATCCTCCAGAACAACCCCTGGAGGGCAAAGAACTGGGAGGCGCAGTTCACCGGCTTCCCTAAGTGAGGCGCGGGCAGCGCCTCCGGGGTGGTTACTGCAGGGGGAGAGAGCTGTGTGTCCGTGGGCGTTAACGGAGGGAGCTCCTCGGGACAGGCAATCGCCGGTCTCCTCCTCCTTCTCCGGCGCCCAGCGGCGGCGAGAGGTGGTGCGATGTCCTGAGAAACAGGCGGTGAAAGGATCGGCTCCGGGTAAGGGTAGAGGAAGGGCTCCTCGTCCTCATCCTCACTGGAGAGCCAGTACTTCCACACGGGATCGGGGTAGTGTGTGGTCAGCTTCCGGGCTGGAGGTAGAGCGGGTACTTCCCTCTCATTCTCCTCCGAAGTGATCCATAGCCGGGAGAGCGAACAGGCTCCCAGGCGGATCGTCTCCTCCGGTCCTCTCCTCCTTCTCCGGGGGCCTTTCCTTTTGTGGTCTGTCATTCTGTCACGATCGGGTACGGGTGAAGCGGCGATCGTGCGGGCAAGCAGGCAAGCAGGAAGCAGGAATACGGGGCAAACGGGAGTTTAATACGAGGACAGGGACCGGGAAACAGCTCACGCTTACGAACATCAGACATTAATGACAGACAAAGCAAACTGGGGAGACCAGGACTTAAATACACAGAACAAGGCAGCAGGAAACAAGACACGACTGGGCAGGATCAGGAAATCACACGTGGGTAATTAGGGGGCGTGGCACACACGAGGAGCGGACGAGCCGGGCATGACAGTTATCTGGCTGGTGTGCATTTTGTTTGGGTCCAAGCACGTCATCTCATGTACAATCGAGTACTTCAGAGGGCATTTATCCAAGGCCTTTTTGCACATTTTTGAGAGCACAATCTGGCAATTTTTTTTAATCTGAAGGACACCAAGGTCACTTCCACTGCCTTTGGCTCCTGACTGTCTCTGACAAAAAGATGGTTTGTCAAATTTCCAGAATCTTTCTGCACACTCAGCCCAAGGTTAACACTACCTCAGCTGTACATATCAAACCAGCTCAAACTCCATGTTATTCACATATTTTTTACTTCACAATTGTTTGATACATTTGTATGTAAAGATACCAGTGAATTCACAGAAGTCCCACCTTGATGACAGCCATTCCTATATCCACCTCCTTTGGACTGAGCCAGAGTTTTTGCCTGTACAACAGCTGTACATGTTGCTACACAACACTTAAACATTCTATTTCCTCAATGAACTATTTTTTTTGCAGCAAAAGCCATGAAGCAGCAATAAAATCTTTAAAATATGCTTACCAATAAATATGGTTCTCCCATTTAAACACATGTAAAGATAAACCATGGATATTTAAAAATCATGGGTTCGTTAATGAGTTTAAATGTTATTGAATGGCTTACCTTAAACTTCTCCAGTAAGTCTTCAGCGGTGGAGTGGCTCATGTACTGTGATCCCAGAACCAGGACTGCACTCGAGAGCCATTCTCATAATTCACCCAATACCTGACATGCACATCCAGTTGTTTTCTTTTGATGGTCCTGTTCATACTTACGTCAAACATGACAACGAAGCTCCCTTTTAATATATGGAGCGAGTCCAAATCGCGCAAGAAAAGCGGTTTTATCTTTACCACAAGTGACCCTGCGAGTCAGGGAACATCACCCTGGAGACGGTGTGAATGTCATCATTGGACGTATAGGAGTGATGTCGGCAAACCGTTTGCAAAGCCCATAGCACTTCTGCTTTCAGTGTGGGTTGAGGAGGATGTACTGAAGGCATTATTTGTCATGGGATCCGGAGACACTGCCAAAACGGGTGTAGGCCTATCTTTAGAGGTTGTACTTATCTCCACTGAATAAACATTTGAGGAAAATTTTTAGGTTAAAATCTGGGCTTATTCTATACTGAACAAAAATATAAACGCAACACTCTTGTTTCTGCTCCCATTTTTCATGAGATGGACTTAAAGACCTACAATTCATTCCAGATACACAATATTACCATTTCTCTCAAACATTTCTCACAAATCAGTCTAAATGTGTGATAGTGAGCACTTCTGCTTTGCTGAGATAATCCATCCCACCTCACAGGTGTGCCACATCAAGATGCTGATCTGACATCATGGGTAGTGCACAGGTGTACCTTATACTGCCCACAATAAAAGGCCACCCTGGAATGTGCAGTTTTTTGCTTTATTGGGGGTCTGGGGACTCAGAACCGGTCAGTATCTGGTGTGACCACCATTTGCCTCATGCAATGCAACACATCTTCTTCGCATAGAGTTTATCAGATTGTCAATTGTGGCCTGTGGAATGTTGGTCCACTCCTCTTCAATGGCTGTGCGAAGTTGTTGGATATTAGTGGGAACTGGTACACGCTGTCGTATACGCCGGTCAAGCACATCCCAAACATGCTCAACGGGTGACATGTCCGGTGAGTATGCTGGCCATGCAAGAACTGGGACATTTTCAGCTTCCAAGAACTGTGTACAGATCCTTGCAACATGGGGCCGTGCATTATCTGTCTGAGTGGCTGGTCTCAGACGATCTTGGAGGTGAACCTGCTGGATGTGGAGGTCCTGGGCTGGTGTGGTTACACGTGGTCTGCGGTTGTGAGGCCGGTTGGATGTACTGCCATATTCTCTGAAACGCCTTTGGAGACGGCTTATGGTTGAGAAATGAACATTCAATGCACGAGCAACAGATCTGGTTGACATTCCTGCTGTCAGCATGCCAATTGCACGCTCCCTCAATGCTTGTGGCATCTGTGGCATTTTGCTGTGAGACAAAACTGCACATTCCAGGGTGGCCTTTTATTGTGGGCAGTATAAGGTACACCTGTGCACTACCCATGATGTCAGATCAGCATCTTGATGTGGCACACCTGTGAGGTGGGATGGATTATCTCAGCAAAGCAGAAGTGCTCACTATCACACATTTAGACTGATTTGTGAGAAATGTTTGAGAGAAATGGTAATATTGTGTATCTGGAATGAATTGTAGATCTTTAAGTCCATCTCATGAAAAATGGGAGCAAAAACAAAAGTGTTGCGTTTATATTTTTGTTCAGTGTACATTGATTTACAGAATCAAATTTAAAAAACAAAAATACACTGATTTTATACAGATTACTAACTTTTGGGGATCACAATACAAATCTAAATATTTTAGACAAGTTACTTATCTGCTTATTGAATGGTGGGCGAAAAAAATATCTGTATAGTGTCCATTATCTAAAACCCCGCAATGACGTAGTTTGTGTTGTTCTTAAAATAATATTAACTTAAACGGTCAATCTGATTTTCTGGAGGAAAAATAATAGTTTTGATGAATCAACAGCTTGGGAAAATAGTCGCTAGATTAATTCAAAGAAAAATTGTCTGTAGTTGCACCTCAACAGTATAACCAGTGATAATACTATATAAATAAAATTAAAGTAATGGCACCAGCATAGACAGACACAGTAACAGTACAGAATGAGGTAACAGTGGCAGTGTGAGGAAATGTCAGCGTCACTGGCTGGTTAACAGCAATGGGGAGGAAACTTGTCTCTAAATCTGGAAATGCTTGTGCAGATGGATGGATGGAAGGTGAAAAGTGACAGTGCTGGGTGGCTAGAGTCTCTCAAGGTGCTGCTTGCTTTTCTGAGGCAGCACCTGAAGACGATGCCTTTGACCGCCAGAAGCTGTGTGCCCGAGGAACTGGAAGCTGTTGAAGCCTCTACAGCATCCTCTGCGATGTAGATAGGACTTTGGGGAGTCATCCGTTTGCGAAAGTCCAGGATCAGCTCCTTGGTTTCTCTAGCGTTGAGGGTGATGTTGTTATACATGGTGAAGAGCTGGGCCTACAAATCCCAGCATTCAAGAGGTGAAAATACAGACTTAGAGGGAATTTGGGAAAAGTGAAAAAATCCTCTTTACTCGTGTCTGTATAAATCTCACCAAGCGTAACTTTGCAGATTAAAGACTGGCTGAGAGTGTAAATGTAAACGCTGATAAGGAGTCAGGAACAAAGTGCTCATGTAGTGCACACCTGGGTCCAGAGGGCCCTTGTTCAGATGGAAAACTGAACAGGCATCTTTTGTGCTAAATGACAGCCGGTGCTGCTCAAGATGATGGACACTATGGGGAAATAAAAAAAAAAAGAGTTTTGAATGAAAAGACACACAAGAGTAACAGTGCAGCCTTGGTCACGTCTCCCCAGCTCATGACTGGACCAGGCTCCACATTGACCCCAAAACTGGCTTTACACACAGGAAACTCACTGAAACTCAACACAACATTGTCCTGATCTTGCCTGGGGAGTTTCACCTGGTTACTGAGATGACCGGCAGCACAGACAGTCTTACCAGCAACAGATATGCTATTAAGGGGTGCGAAGCGTCTGCTGCCAGCACATGGCTTTATATCTGTCGGCTGCATTTGCGCTGCTCCTCCCTCCTATAAAGAGGACAGTTGAACAGCAGTGTGAAGAAAGGGCACAGAAGCAGAAGTCAGTGGAAAAAGCCCCATTACTAACCCTAAGCCCAACTTACTGCAAACAGCCCACTGTATTTCATATGTCTGCTTCATATTTTCCATTTAATTGCCATAATCTCTGGCAGTCAGTGACAAAAGTTATTTACCCTTAAACAGTACTGAGATTGAGTAGAGTGAGGTACTTACGCGGTATTATGGAAGAATAAAAGCTGAGTCCCATGTCCAGGCGAGATGCGTAGCTGACAGGCTGATGAATGTTTCAAACTCTTACCTCCACCGTACTGACAGGAACGGCGAGCTGCTGTGGCATCATGGCATTAAACTTCTGTTT